>NC_136981.1:2419913-2582413 GCF_032717465.1 Coenobita brevimanus
CTCTCCTCTTCTCTTCTCTTCTCTTCTCTTCTCTTTCTCTTTTCTTTTCTTTTCTTTTTTTTTCTTTTTTCTTTTCTTTTCTTCTCTTCTTTCCTCTCTTCTCTTCTCTTCTCTTCTCTTCTCTTTCTCTTTTCTTTTCTTTTCTTTTCTTTTCTTTTTTTTTCTTTTCTTTTCTTCTCTTCTTTCCTCTCCTCTCCTCTCCTCTCCTCTCCTCTCCAATACAGAGTGGGCCTCTTTCACCCTCCCTTCGCTTTGGCTATAATCCTCCGCGTCCATTCTCAGCCCACTCTCCCTTACCCTACCCCGCACCTGCAACAGCCACGGTAAATCATTCTCAGGACCCCTACCTCTGATGAGAATGAGCAACAGGAAGCCGGAGATGGGGACAGACCGGAGAGCTAGAGACACTTAAAATTAGAGACAGGGTTAGAGTGAGAGACAGAGGATTGCGTGGTGAGAGCGAGAGACAGAGGACTGGATAGTGAAAGTGAGAGACAGTGGACAGATTGACAGGGGACGAAGGTTTGATGTATTAAGAATTAAAGAAGAGATATTAGAGAAGAGAGGATGAATGTCTTTGGTTGCGAGAGAGAAAGCAGAGTGACATGAAGTAGAGCCTGAGATCCTTAGAATGAGAGACAAGAGGACAGAAGCTAGGTACATAGAGTGAGCGACAAGGATGTAGTGGCTTGATATTAAGAATGAAAATAAGGAGGTAATGGTTGGTTACGCGAAATAAAAGAAAGGAAACAGAGATTGGATACATAGGATGAGAGAAAGGAATTAGAGGTTGGGCAATTTAAATAAGACACGAGGTAAAGACTGGTAACTAAAAATAGGATGCAGTAGGTTAAGCTTAGAGAGAGAGAGAGAGAGAGAGAGAGAGAGAGAGAGAGACGGAAGGTAAAGACTGAATGCTTGAAATTGAGAGACAGAAGGCAGAGATTGAGATTTTTTTTCTTCCAGTATATCATTTCTGCCTCTCAGTCTCCCACTCCAACCTCTGCCTCCTGTCTTTTCTAAGTGATCTGTTCAAGTGTTTTCTGCCTATCATTGTCAGCTCTCCATCTGTTGTTGCCTGCCTCCTTTAACTACACCAAACTCTCTCTTATGAATACTATAATTTCTTCATTTTAGCACCCCAACCTTTTCCACTGCATGTACCCCAGACTCAGGTCCCTGTTTTTCAATCACAGTGTCCCTACCGCTGCAACTCCTCTCTGTTACCCTCAGTGCTGTATTCTTTTCCTTCCCATTTCTTATTTTTTGAACACATGTCTCTCCTACCAGTCATTTTTTTCTCAGTACCCTGCCCTACTTCTATTCTAAGGTGATGATTAATTGTATCATATTCTCGGTACCTTCATCTCTGCTCCCTGTCTCTCCTTCTTAGTGCCTGATCTATTCTTTCATTCACAGTATCCCATCCTCTTCTACATGTGTGCCGCTCTCTCCCTGTCCTATGCTTCCTGTCTCTCTCCCGCCGGTCCACTTATTACCTCTTGTCCGTCATGTGTAGTGGTCCATTCCCACTCTCTCCTCTGCAGTGCTTCAACCTCTTCCTCGTGTCTATCACTCTTAGATCCCCATCCATTGCTTCTAGTCTCTCATTCCCTGGCCAAATCTCATCTGCGTAGCGTATGACTTCCTTGTTCCTCTAAATGAAGTCAGAGGCCTCCGGATACACACACACACACACACACACACACACACACACACACACACACACACACACACACACACACACACACACACACACACACACACACACACACACACACACACACACACACACACACACACACACACACACACACACACACACACACACACACACACACACACACACACACACACACACACACACTCGTAAACTCTGCTGACATGGCGCACTCACCCTTGGTAATAGGGGGGCTACAGAGTAAGTTCTTGGTGGTCACGCGTTTGGGTAGAAAAGGGGGTGGGGGAGGATTACGACGGTTGAGTAGCTTGCGATCAAAGGGACACGTATATAAGGAAATGAAAGAAAAAAAGGAAAATTAGAGTGTATTAGAGTGTATTCCACGATGGTTGGGGAGGGAAACATAAGCAAGAAAGTTAAAGATGAAGGAAGAGAAGAGCGGAGGATTAAGATGATCGAGCTACTTGGTTTGGGAGGAAAGTATATATAAGAAAGTAAGAAAATAGGGAAACTTTCAGCAAAATCCATACTAAATCAAGGAGATAGAACAACTGGATCTGATAGGAACACAGAAAAAGTAAAAAGAGCAAGAAGAAAAGAGAGAGGGTTAAGATAGTAGACGTGCTTGATGTGGATGTGATGCATATATGTGGAAGTGAGTAAACAAGGAAAATCACAGCAAAATCCATACTTTAACAGGGAGATAGAACAGCTGGATCTCGTAGGGAAACAGAAATAAGAAGGTGAGAAAGACAGGAAGGAAAGGGGTAGGGTTTAGATGGTTGAGCTGCGTTTAAAGGGTAGTATGAATAAGAGAATGAGAAAGCAAGGTAAAATATAGCAAGAAATGGGAAGGGTTAAGGGAGTAACGTGGCTTGGTTTGGGAGGGAACCGTATTAGAAAGTGAGAAAGTAATTAAAGGGAGAGAAATGAAATAGCTCTACAGCTTGGGTCTATAGGGACTTATAGACAAGAAAGTGAGAAAGCAAGGAAGAAGAGGAGCAGGGTTTAGGTAGAAAAACTCCCTGGTCTAAAAGGGAAATATTAAACTAGAAAATGAGAAGGTAAGAAAAGAAACATTAAAGTATTAGAGCAGCTTATCTGGGGGAAACTTCAACAAGAAAAAGAAAAGCCAAGGAAGAAAAAAGAAGGGTTAACGTTGAAGTGGAAAATGTGAACATGAAAGGGAAAGGGAGTGAGAAAGCAAGGAAAGTTGCAGAAAAGTCTATACCGAGTTTGGGTGGCTTTAAAGGTTTCGTAATACCTCTGCATTAACAGTTTAACTATTCCCTAAATTACACGTCAATATCCTCTTCTAAACGCTAACCAAAGTCTATATTAAACTGATATAAATAGCATACAAGAGTGTGTTGAGTTACAATATACAGGGCGATTCCCTACTCTGAGGCCCGAAAATAAATGTCCGTATTTTCATTATTGACAACCAGATTCATGTAAAATTGGGTTCTTTATTTCATCACAGTTTATACACAGTTACACCAAGTTTCTAAGACTGTTTCCTTCAGCGTTTATATATAACTGAACGGCGTGTTCCTGACTAGTAAATTATCTGTACAACTTCTCCACTAAGGTAAATGAATTCTCACTAATATTTATTTTATTATTTAAGTAATGTGTAAGGCTTGTTCTTAATTCTTTCCCCTTGAGGTAGCCCTACATCCAGGATAAAAATCATAAGCCAAATCAGAGGAATTAAAAATATGTGGTCATTTGACGCCACTGCAGTTGACCAAATTCTTTCCCACTTAGCCTCGCACTGATGGGAGAGCAACATTTAATTTCCGCACATGTCTCTTTAAGCTGCGAAGTTTTGCAGATGCTTAATATGGCTGACACAGCTTAAGTTTGTAATTACGAAGTTCCATGAATTCATTTATTATACCCTTTTTATTTTAATTTGGCCTAAAATTGCCATCTTTACATACTGAATACTAAGCTGTGAAAATGGATTGATACTAGAATATGATGCTGACGTATAAAAGTGCTCTGGAAGGGAAGTAGAGCATTAGCATTGTCTTATTCTGTTATAAAGCTACATGCAGTAAACTGCGAAAGGACAAAAATCTAGGCCAGGTTAAGGTAAAATGACTGTAGTAACTAATATATTATCGTTATTCGGGGGCCTCAAAGTAGTGAATCACCCTGTACAAAATAAATCGCCAAGGGAGAGTTGCTAGGGACCCTGCTATGCCATTTACAATTCGGTCCTGTTTCATGCAGCTTTACCACATCACAAAGGGAGGCATTTCCTGAGATAAATGGATTCTAGTACTATAAAGTTTGGAAAAAATAACAACTTTATCTGGTGGAAACGTGTATAAAGTAAAACATTCGATCTCTCTATTGATCTATCGTGACATGTGGAAATGTATGGTGGGACAGAGACACTGGATAAAGCTTGAATTCTTTATCTAGACCGCAATGTTAGAGTAATAAAAAATTAAGTCTTTAACCTGTCAGTTTCCCATCCAACATTTCCATTCGTCATCGTGCTCACAGGGACAACGAACTGTGAATGCACACGTGAGGTCAACGAAATTCCTTCTTTTTTTTTTTTCAATTGGATAAAAGTAAATGATGCGATTCTCAGGTGAATGGGCATAATATCGCGAGGTACAAAGATTATTCAAAGGTACATCAACTACTTAATAATATGAAGTGCAATATAAAAGTATTAAAAGTAAGAAAATAAATCATAAAGCAAGCTGTTACGCCATTACGCTACGAGTATTTTAGCATTTCCATTTTCAACTCTAAATATTTTTCTCTTCCCCTTTGTTAGCTTGCAGTCCTTCCGGGCAGATGCTTGTGTTCTCTAACTTTTTTTTCTCTCTCTCTTTTTCTGTGCCGTATTCTCTCTCTCTCTCTCTCTCTCTCTCTCTCTCTCTCTCTCTCTCTCTCTCTCTCTCTCTCTCTCTCTCTCTCTCTCTCTCTCTCTCTCTCTCTCTCTCTCTCTCTCTCTCGGAACCACATGCAAGTTCAAAAGAGAAACTCTGGTCTCTCCAGGGGAACCAAATATTTTTCACCATCGTTTTAAAATAGAACTACACCCATATTGCACTTCACTATACTCTTTTTACTCTAACTTTGCCTAAAATTGTCACCTCTCCCATTTGAATGCTGACTTGAAGCAATAGATTAGCACTAGAGAATGATGCTAGTCATGAAGAAGTGCTATGGGAACGATGTAGAGCCACAGTGTTGTCTTTTCCTGCCACTGAGCAACGTGAAATAAGCTGCGAAAAGTCAAAAATCTAGACCAAGTTAAGGAAAAAGGTCTGTATATTCTGTTCACATTAACTGGGAGTAAAATTGCTCTCTCCATTCTGAATTCTGAGATGTCATAAGAGTAACATTGAAATATGATGCTAGTCACGAAGAAGTGCTGTGAAATGGATGCAGGACCTTAATATTGCCTTAGTCTGACGCTGAGCTACAGGAAATGAGCTGTAAAAGAACGAAAATGTCCACCAACGTATTTATAGTGAATGAACTTCGTAGATATGAAGCGAATATCTTTAACCTTCTCACAATAGGAAAAGAGTAAGTAAATATATATGGTACTGCTCCAGCCAATGAAGATGATTTTGTTTAACAGAGTCATAAGGATCTGAGATAGGTTGAAATTAATATCGAAGGAAATAAAGGTAGAATGCATGAAAGGCACAGACAGTAGAAGCTAACACCACATTCATCAGGACTTTCAATTCATTAACAAGCTTACGATTATTTCCCTCTCGTAACTAAGAATCATTTTGTCCCTCTCGTAACTAAGATTCACTTTTCCAGGATGAACAAGAGGACTGGGAAGAAGAATCTGCACTCTCCTTTCTCCGTCCTGCCGAAAAAAAAAGGTTAGTATTTTCTCAGCTTGTACTCTCATGATCAAAATAGGCTACTCACAACTCGGAGACGTATTATATATGGCGTATGAAGCTCCTTAGCACCTATTTCCTAGCGATTTAGTCTGCATATTACACTTGAACGTTCTGTCGTACAGAATTTATATCGTGTTAAGGTCAACATATTTGATTCAGTATTATGCAAGACGATGATACGGTGTAAAGTGCAGAATAAAACGCTGTCAGAAATGTACCACGTAATCTCCAGAGCGACTTAGAATACGACCATTGAATACTAAGTCGAGGCTTATAGAATTCGATGCTCCTAGATATGAGATAGTAATGAGCGGCCTTGGTTACTAGTCAGTTTTACCCTCTAGTCTGACTACACATTGCCAACACCTAAACTTAAAGAGGATTTTGAGTCCGAGGTGAGAACAAACACACTATAACAGCCTCAACAGGGAAATGTCCTTAGATCGGTCCGTAAATCTGGTCAGGAGTCCAGGTTTAGACGTTCAGCACTTCTTACTGAAAAGGCGGGAGAAATTAGCCACTCTCTTAATCCCCTCAGCAGATGACATACGATATTTTTCATTTCATTGTTGTCATCTCCGGGGTGTTTTATTCAGCATGGTCATTGGGAGCTGTATCAAATCCCTTTCAATGCAATTTTTTATATGGTAGATTATCACGAAAATATCTAGGAGTAAAAAAGATAAAAGAGAATTAAGGCTGTCAGTGAAATAGGTTATACGTTCATTCACCCCTCGTTCAAGCCTCGAAATTCTAAAAAACAAAATTTCAAGCGAAAAACAGACATAATATGCAAATTAGTTCCCGAAATACATTTAATTTTAACTCGCCATAAAAGAATTAAACACGTGGAGGAAACAGACATGGATGGTGTACCAGCCAGTAGCGATGGAGAGAGAGAGAGAGAGAGAGAGAGAGGACTGTTATTTTTTCTTTTGTGTGAGGGCAGCAGATACCCAGTTTCACACATGCACTCAGCAGTGACAGACGATGCACTCTACCGTATGTGGAAGCAATGCAGTTTTTCTCCCATATTTTACACATTGATATATATGAAAGTAGATATGTATTGGCCTCCCTTTGCGGAACTGGGGCGTCTGGCTATAGATAGATAGATAGATAGATACGTAGATATTATGGTTATGGTCATACAGTTTGATATGTTACTTTGTATGTAGTATCGAAGTTGTGTTGCTGAGTTGTCGAATGAGAGAAGTGGTTATTGGCTAGAACATTCGACGGATAGCCGATAAGACGATTGCAGCTATAGACAGCCTGAAGACAGATGATTGTGTGTGTGTGTGTGTGTGTGTGTGTGTGTGTGTGTGTGTGTGTGTGTGTGTGTGTGTGTGTGTGTGTGTGTGTGTCTTCGATTCTGAACACAGATTAGGCAACCCGTCCCTAAGGCCAAGCAGTCCTCCTACATACCACTGACCTTCACACGTTTACCTTTTGTCGACGGTCACTTGATTATATTTAACACAAGGCCGTTCCATCAACCTGAAAATATTAAACAACAATTAAAAACAGACCTGGCAGCACGGGAGGCCTCTCAGCGGGACGGTCATGCTATCGCGTTAAAATTCTGGGCCACGGGAGAATTTTCATTTCCACATCCCATGGAAGAAAACCTTTATTACTTTTGCCACCGGAGAGCAAGAGAAAGTGTTGCCTTAATTTGCCTTGCTCAACGGTGTGTGTGTGTGTGTGTGTGTGTGTGTGTGTGTGTGTGTGTGTGTGTGTGTGTGTGTGTGTGTGTGTGTCTGTCTGTCTGTCTGTGTGTGTGTGTGTGTGTGTGTGTGTGTGTGTGTGTGTGTGTGTGTGTGTGTGTGTGTGTGTGTGTGTGTGTGTGTGTGTGTGTGTGTGTGTGTGTGTGTGTGTGTGTCTGTGTGTGTGTGTCTGTGTGTGTGTGTCTGTGTCTGTGTGTGTGTCTGTGTCTGTGTCTGTGTCTGTGTCTGTGTGTGTTCTTGTGTTTCTGGGTCAGTTTATAAAAACTGAGTGGAATAAGTTTTTTGGAACAATTTTGACGCGGCAAACCCTACACCTACACTTAGTTCCGAGGGTATAGAAAGGCTGAATATTGTTTTTTGACGCGGGAAATTTGTAAAATAATATATAAACCTGTACTGTCCCTCCATCTTCCATAGCAAAAGTAAAATCACTCGTTTTGTTTTAATATTAATCGTCACACTCTACATGATGCATCGTTTTCCACACCAGTAACGAGACGAAAAGCGACCTGAACAAAATAAAGATAATTAGACTGTGTGATAGATTTATTTAGCCAGTGGGTGTATGAGTGAATACATTAGAGTTCCAGAGATATGGATTAGTCCAGTTTGCTGTGTTATTAAATGTGTTATCATATCAATACCAGTCTCCTTCATCCCTACCTCCTTCCCTCCCTCTCTCTCCTTTTCTCCATCCCCTCTCCTCCCTTCCTCCCTCCTTCCCACACTCCCTCCCTCTCTCTCCCTCTCTCCCCCCTTCCCTCCGTCCCTCCCCGTTTCCCCTCCTATCACCCTCCTAATCCTCTGTCTCCCACAGCTTCACACATTTCTATTCATTCTTTTATTCCCCTCGTCTTTTATCATTTTTTCCTCTTCCTCTTCCAGATTCCCCCCTCCCAGAGTTCTCCATAATTTAACATATTTCTCTTGTCACTCATTTTGAACAATATTATTTCTTTTACTATTTTTACCAAAGGACGTCATTTGTATTTTATTTTCACTATCTCTCGAAAATTATCTTCAGCGTCAGTTGAAATATTCTCTTCAGTTAAAAAAATCCCCCCCAAACCTAATGAAATCCTCTACAGATAGCATGAATGAACAATTAAAAGCCTCATCATATTTAGAGTGATAAGTATATATCTTTGTCAAGTAAAGAAATGCCTTGACTGTCGACTTCTGATAAAAATCCGGAAAATAACTATAAAGTACTGCAAAGTTAGATTATTCTGCCTCAAGTTTTGCCATTCCCACCCATCCGATACACACACACACACACACACACACACACACACACACACACACACACACATACATACATACACACATACAAACATACATACATCACGACCATGCGCACATATCAGCTCCATCTTCATTATGGGGTTTTTGCTCAATTTGATATTCTTCCAACCTGAGCTGAAGGCCTTTTTTTTTTCTTTTCTTTTTTTTCATTAGCCATGCACTGGTCAACGCTCATGTAGAAACGGCGAAAATTTGACTGTTAAAATTGACAGTGGATCAGCCTAATTTTTTGTGCTCCCTAAGACCTCATGATCATAGAGGCAGGGAGGGATTTAGGCGATTACCGAGAGCATGAAGGCCCTGTGCAGCTGGAACTGGGAGGGTGCCTGGAAGAAGTCAGGGAGTGAAGTGAACGCTGCATGACAAGCTAGCCTTCAGTTAAACCCTTCAATCCGATTAGGTGTTTTTTTTCCATCATATTTTTGTACCTTCAGACGCTTCTAGCTGACTTATGAGAGAGATGTGGCAATGGAGGGATTACCGAAAGTTATATCTCACCCAGCATAAGAAGCTTCTGAGCTAAATGAAATCGTCTGTAGGTTTCCAAAATAAAGAGAAACATGTCTCACCTCAATGAAGAGTTTAAACCAGTGCGTATTATCACCAGGTCACGAACACCGCTCCAGACTTGCATCATCATCTTGGTTTTGTCCATTTACTTTGTCATCGTTGTGAAAAACTTAATGGAATTTCTTCTCATTGTTCTCTGTCACGCAGGGACTTCCCAAATTTCATACAGTAAAATGGCGCTGGTGTGGTGAAGCTTCTGTGAGCCAGGGTATATTACATCGGATCATTTCATTATTTTTGTATCAAGTAAAATAAGCTTTATGGTTTTCACCGGGGGTTCAACGTCGTGTCACAGTGAATTAGACCCTTTTCGACAGAGGAACCATAAAAGAAGCATGTTTCTGCTTTTATTATAACCCGTGGCATACCGAGGGGGGGGGGTGGAATGCGGCCATGCCCCCCTTTTGCAGTGTGTATATATATATATATATATATATATATATATATATATATATATATATATATATATATATATATATATATATATATATATATATATATATATATATATATATATAATTAATCAGCAAGAAAATTATGTTGGATATGTCTTGTCTTTATGTGTATGTAATTGAGACTAATTCAGTTATTAAATTATCATAATTTTTAATGTTATAGTTATTAGTTTGTAACAGTTGTATAGTTGTTTGATCAAAATGTGAGCGTTTGAATTTTAGTAGTTTAAGGTTACTGGAGAGACTGAATCCTAATTCAGTGGCACAGAGTAGTTAAAAATGACTTTAGAATATACTATATTTATGTCGAATACCCATTCCATATGGCCTCAAAATGATAAAATTGGCCAAAATGCAAAATTTTCTGGGGGGGGGGGCTTACAGCGCCTCCCCGAACCCCCCAGCTGTACGGTCACGCTGCGCCCACGAAAGTCATGGGTTGCACAGTTAAAAAAAAAAAAAAAAAAAAAGGGCGCCCCCCTTTTCAACTTTCTGGGTACGTCACTGATTATGACTGTGCAGAAAAGAAGGAGTAAATTGTTGCATATTAATCCAAACAATGCAATCTCTCTTAATTCAAATAACATACCATAATGCTGATATAACCTACGACAAAAAGTGTAGGTTACAAAATGCACATATCATACTAAGTAAAATATTAGTCTTCATAATTACACTGGAAGCATTTCTACTTGTACTTAAATGAAGTCTAATCATCAAAGGGTAACGTGGGGCCTGGCTCGTTGGGGATCTTGTAAAAACTGCTCTCACAAAGCCGGGGCTCTCCTGACACGGGTGTGAATTCCCAGCAACTGCAGCGTGTGGCCGGGGAAACGATCCTCTCAGAGCCACTGGCTTTCCTATACTTCAAAATGAGGAAAGTTTTATTACATGGAAGCTGTTTGGGAGTGGGGTTGTTGGGTCCTCGCGCCAAGCAGCTCCTTCTCATCTAAGTTTGTGTTTCTTTGTGGCCGCCTGACCGTGACGGAACACCACACAGACCATACACATTTCATGACCCTTGAGCGTCTGTGAAGGTGTATATGTGTTTACTGTAGCGGCCGGCATGCATACACCTGACATGGACGGGAAAATCTTCTGTACATGTTTAGCTGAGTTTTACGGATCCCGAAGGGTAAGTGATCCATAAGGTCAAGGATCACCACTATCTGAGTCGAGTTCTCCTTGGTTTAGGAGTTATCGTAACATCTATACCTCAGCGATTTTTTTTTTTTTTGCCTATCTCATCTTAATATTCTCTTGTATGATACTGATGCAAACCATGTCCTTATCAGAAAGACATATTAGCAAACATTCATATAACGTGCAAAATAAGTCGCAAAGGAAGAAATGCTACGAAATCCTCCGTGCCAAAGAGAATACAGTCCCCAGCCACTGGTGGAACACAGATACGCCACTGTTCACTGCCCGCCGCAAGCCATTCCTCACAGTTGATCACTCATCCCCCAGTTCACTGCCCCATTCAGCCTAGGCCATCCCTTCTCTTACTGCTTCTCATTCACTTGCCAACACCCTGCCTCTATTGCCTCCTTTTCCACCCCTGACAACATCTCTTACAGTTTCTTATTCACCTTCCAACATTCAGCCTCTGTTGTCTCCTTTTTCACCTCTGACAACATCTCATCAGTCTTCCTATTCACTTTCCAACTCCCTGATTCTATTGCCTCCTTTTCCACCCCTGGCAATATCTGACAACTTTTCTTTCTCTTTCCAACACTGTGCCTGTATTGCTTCCTTTTCACCCCTGACAACATCTCATAGCTTCTCATTCCCCTTCCAACCCCGTCCGTCAACTTCTTTCTTTTCTACTCCTGACAAAATCTTTTAGTGCTTTTCATTCACTTTTCAGCACCCTCTCTCTATTGCCTAATTTTCTGTTCATGACAACATTTCTTGCAGCTTCTCTTCACTTTCCAACATCCTGCTTCCATTGTTTTCTTTTCCACCATTAACTACAATATTCCCTTTCCCAAACAACATCTCCTAAGGCTTGTCATCTACTTTCCAACATCCTGCCTCGATTGCCTCCCTTTTCACAGTTAACCACGCAGTTCCTTCTCACTCACTTTCCAACTCCCTTCTTGTATGGCCTCATTTACCATCCCAGGCAATATCTCTTACATGCCATTCGCTTTTCAACACCCTTCTTCAATTGCCTCTTATTCCACTGTTCACTACACTATTCCTTCCCATCCACTTTCCAACTCCTTATCTCTACTGCCTCGTTTTCCACTCCTTACAGCTTCCCCTAACGACCTCTCATTCACCTTTCAGCACCTTCCTTTTATTGCCTAATTTTCACTCCTGACAGCATTTCCTGCAGCTTTCATTTCACTTCTCAGCACCCTCCTATGGACTTCTTTTTCACCGTTCATAACACTGTTCCTTCTCGATCGCTTTCTAACACCCTCTCTTTGATTATTTATTTCCACTCCTGACAACATCTCTTGCAGCTTCTCGTTCACTTTCCGACACCCTGCTTCAGTTACCTCCTTTTCCAACCCTGACTACTCTCCTCCTCCTCGTTCCACCAACTCTCGCATCCTTCCCCTTAATCGCCAGTGGAAACTGCCTCTCATTAGTTACGACACGTCTTCCACGCTTTCAACTATTACATCATCTCTTCCTTTCTCTCTTTCATTCCACACTGTACTCAACTCCACTTCTTCCATCTTTACATAACCTTCTCATTCACTCAACATCGCATTTATTGAATATTCTTTTCTTAAGGCCCAGCAGTCCCTCTTCCCTCAGCTGATTCCACTATACACCTTTTCATGTAACCCAAAGCAGATTGCAAATTCTTCCTCTCCAAAGGAAGTTCGAATAAAGATTAGTTCAAAGTCAACAGCAGATGTCTGGACGCGTTGCCGTTCAGAAGACTAGAGGTTGTAGGCAGTGGGTATGAAAGAATGGGGAAGTTAGTTGTATAGCTGATCATTTGTATATATGTAAGACTGAGCTTACCAGTTACCTCATACATTAGGACTGGACATAAATTACCGTAGTTTCCACATCATACTTTATATTCATTTTTTATACATTTTCCTTTTCCATTTTGTATTTTTCGGTCCACAGAATATTCCTTACTCCAGATCTTCCTCCACATCCTTTCCAATCCACATCTTTCCCACTCCACGTCCTCCTCTACTCGATATTCCTCCCACTTCACATCCTCCTCACTCCTCCTCCTCCTCCTCCACTCCAAATTCCTCAAACTCCACATCCTCCAGTCCACATCCTCCTCCACTCCACATCCTCCTCACTTTACATCCTTCCCACTCCACATTCCTCTCACTTTACATTCTTCCCCTTCCACATGTTCTTCCACTCCACATCCTCCTCCACTCCACATCCTCCCCCACCCTACATCCTCCTCCACTCCACACGCTCCCCTACTCTGCTTCCACCCCACTCCACGTCCTCCCCAATCTATATTCTTTCCAATCCTAATTTTTCTCCACTGATAACAAGCATGCATTTAACCCTTAGAGAGTAACTACGTGCTATGCCTTTTATTTTATCCATAGTCAGATTATTTATTTATTTTTTTATGATGGAAGAATTTGTAGAGCACAAGAAAATGCCAGAAACCATCACGATTACCATTTTGGCTGAGAATATAAGAATTTTCTATTTTCTTCCAAACAAAGATTTATAATTATACTCTGTGCACAGAAGAGTTACATAATTCAGTTATAATTTACAGCAAGAATAATGAATAGATTAATATATGCATTATCGCAGTTTATCTCAGAGGTATACACTCCCGAGTTTCATCAGTAAGGTCATATTCATACAATAAGGAAATTCGGGCATTATTTGTTTTATTCAGTAAATTTGCATGCTTATTACAAAGAGCAAAAACAGTGAGAGAGAGAGAGAGAGAGAGAAAGACACTAGACTCACCCCTCCTATGGTTCCGCTGTTACTGCACATCCTCCTCACCCCACATCCTTCTCACTCCACATCCTCCTCGCTCCATATCCTCCTCACTACATCCTCCTCATTCCACATCCACCCCGCTAAACATTCTTCATACCCCACATCCTTCTCTCCCCACATCCACCTCACTCCACATCCACTTCATTCCACATCCATCTCACTCCACATCCACCCCACTAAACATCCTCCTCACTCCACATCCTCCTCGCTTCACATCCTCCTCACTCCACATCCTCCTCACTCCACATACACCTCACCCAACATCCTCATCACTCCATATCTTCCTTCAATCCACATCGTCCTTCATTCCACATCCACCTCACTCCACATCCTCATCACTCCACATCCTCCTTCACTCCACTTTCACCTCACTCCACATCCACCTCACTACACATCCTCATCACTCTATATCCTCCTCACTCCACATCCTCCTTACTACACATTCACCTTACTCCACATCCTCCTCACTCCATATTCTCCTCACTCTACATCCACCTCACTCCACATCCTCCTCGCTTCTCACCTACTTACTCCACATCCTCCTTACTACACATCCACGTCACTCTACATCCACCCTCACTGCTCTTACTTTTCCACTCCATGTCCCTCCACCCTTTCTCTCTTTCCTTCCCTCTCCATTCTTTCGCTTCATTTCCAATTCTCCTGCAAAGCTATTCTCCATTTTTTTTTTACCCGTGTCTGACTCTCTCTCTCTCTCTCTCTCTCTCTCTCTCTCTCTCTCTCTCTCTCACCTCTGACCTCACTCCCTCTATTTCCTCCTTTCTTTCACCCTCCTCCGTCTCCTCCACCTTTCCCCATTTCCTTTCCTTCTCCTCCTACTCACCTTCCTCTTATTTTCCTTTTTCCCTCTTCCTTTTCCTAGCCTCCTGTGCCGAATGTTTTTCCTTCAATATTTCACGCTCTTTATTTCTGTTTCTTTCTCCTCTCCCCTCTCCTTATCGTATCTTCTATTTTATTTTTATTTTTCTGTCTGTCAGTTTCTCTCTCTCTCTCTCTCTCTCTCTCTCTCTCTCTCTCTCTCTCTCTCTCTCTCTCTCTCTCTCTCTCTCTCTCTCTCTCTCTCTCTCTCTCTCTCTCTCTCTCTCTCTCTCTCTCTCCCACCCCCTCTCCCACCTCCATTCCCTCTCCCTCTCTTCCCGCCTCTTCTTCTCGTTAACTTTATGACTCCCCATCCCAGCCCACAGCGTTACCTTCCCCGGACCCACGCAAGCGAGGATACGAACTCATCTCAGGGAATACCAACCCTTCCCTGAGCTGAATGAAATCGTCTGGAATGAGCAGGTGTAAGATTAGGCTCCTTTTTAATCCTATAGCCTGTATTCAGATTTTATTTTAGCTATTTACAGACGATTTTTCAACCCCCTGCAGCTGAATAAAATCGTCTGGAATGAGCAGGGGTAAAATTAGGCCCCTTTTAATCCAATAACTTTCATTCAGATTTTATTGTAGCTTTCTACAGACGATTTTCAACTCCCCTGCAGCTGCATAAAATCGTCTGGAAGGAGCGGGGGTGAAGTTAGGCCCTTTTTAATCCAATAACTTTCATTCAGATTTTATTCTAGCTTTCTCCAGACGATTTTCAACTCCCCGTAGCTGAATAAAATCGTCTGGCGGTATCAGGGGTAAGATTAGGCCCCTATAATCTGATGACCTGTATTCTGACTTCATTATTCCTAACTGCAGACGATTTTATGCAGCTGACGAAGGAACTGCAGTAGTAAAGGAGGTTAATTTAAGCATTATCTAACCCATCCAAGTCAAAGGTTCTGTCCTAAGCTTAATTAAATCATCCTAAGGTAGCAGAGATAAAGTGAAAAGTGCGTCATAGGGGTGAATAGATTAATCAGTCCAGTCTACTTATATCAGTGAAAAAAATATATCAAACCTTTCAGTATCATGACGTCATTTTGTATTTTTCATTCTTGGTTCGTTCCTTAAAACTCGCCGCGATGATACTTAACTCAGTCCAACGGATATCAGTCTTTTCAGTCTGCAAGGGTTCCCCCATGTTAAAGAAAACGACTTGCTGATAGTTTGATCATATTTCTCTTAGTGGTCATGTTAAATTTATAGAATTCTTGCTTCCTCCAGCTGATTTCATGTTAGTTTAGTACCAGTGGAAGCTCGTTACTACAGGACATCCTTTCTAATGCAATAATAATAATAATAATAATAATAATAATAATAATAATAATAGTAGTAATAGTAGTAGTAGCAGTAGTAGCGGTGGTGGTAGTAGTAGTAGTAGTAGTAGTACTAGTAGTAGTAGTAGTAATAATAATAATAATAATAATAATAATAATAATAATAATAATAATAATGATAATGATAATCTTATGGCAGCAAGACTAAAGAAAAACAAAGAAGTCATCGCAAAATAGGGTTACAGAGGCATATCATACACAACCTTTCCAAATATGGTGTTTAAAGTAATGAGTTCTTGTTACATCCATACTATTTTATTCAGACTGAGAGAATCCTAACAGTAAAGGGTATAAAGCAGGCGACATCAGATATCTCTAATTCCAAAATCTCCCCTGAGGTTTGTATATTGGTTTGAAAATATTAAAGGTACCTTAAAATAAAGAAAAAAGGCAGTGTATTATAAAGGTTAATATAAATGCAGGTCATATTGATCATTTAAAATTTTTCATGTATGCTGTACCCATAAACTTAGCAGTCATCATAATCCTTTCAGTGAGGTCATTGATTTATTACGTTCTTTATCCCCAGACGCTTTTCGAACGGGAGGGGTTAGGGATGGATTTAACTTACCCCTTTCAATACTAAACACTTTTCTAGGCTGAATAAAATCGTCTGGTAACGTGAAGAATAAAATACAGGAAGACATCACCAGGCTGAGGAATTTGCCCCATAAAAGCATCATTCATATTTCACTGTAATTTATGGATCTATTCCGATTTAAGTGTTAAATGGAAAGATAAATGTCGATAAACCAAGACATAAAATAATCCTTCATATTAACACTCCTCGTCTCCCATGACTCTCTGACCCTAGCATCTTTTCCTAAGCGATTTAGTTTACTTATTACACCTTACTGTCTCATTCTGTTTTATGTCAGTCATTCCAACATCGCCATACTCTGCATGAATAATGTACAAAATGATAATAATCAGTCATATGCGAAAACAAATCCCTATGGAAGAGCCAACACGGGTGGTAGATGGAATATTACGCCCGAGTTGTGGCGACCATGAAAGGGTTAATGGTGACAGTATTACAACTCTCTCTCTCTCTCTCTCTCTCTCTCTCTCTCTCTCTCTCTCTCTCTCGCTTTCAGTTAAATAAAATCGTCTTGTGTTAGCTGGCATCAAACATAAAACGCGTTTAAGGGAGTTTACCCCATTAAAAGAAAAAAAAACTCATATTGACCCTTTGGCTGCACTGGGTTTTGTGAGCTGAGTAAAACGTCCGTCGAGTTGTAGTAGCAGTAGTAGTAGTAGTAATAGTAGTAGTAGCAGTAATAGTAGTAGGAGTAGTAAAAGTAGTAGTAGTAGTAGCAGTAGTAGTAACCCCAAGATCATCTGAACGTTGAACCCAGTGGATTGCATGCTGTAGATGACCCCCTCCTGCAGTCCACCATCCTCCTTCTGGGGAACAGGGAGAGAGAGCTGAGAGGCATTTGTATAACCGCGCAGTTGAACCGGCCGGGTATATCAGCGCCAGCAATTGAAGGCGTCCCTCCCCAGCACCAACGTTAATGGCAAGAGCTTTTAACATTTTTTGGTGCCTTGGGTTTTTCTTGAGCATAGAAATATCGCCCGCCATTAGACGAAATAAGATGCGAAGTAGGTAATTTGCTGCTTAAAAGTTGTATGAATCCGTCTGGCGTATTTCTGTGGGTATTTTTTCTCTAGTTTTTTGTTAACCTCTTCAGTGCAATGAAGTCTTTTTGTAGTTTATTTATCACTGCTACTAAGTAATTTAATGCAACATAGGTCTAGTGAAGAAAGGGTGAATAACTCCTCCAATTTCAAAAGCATTTCTTAAGTTGAAGTTTTGTCTGCAAGCAGTATTAATAACGCGAGAAATAATACTGTTTTGGTTTTGTTAGACGGACTTGGTTGGCTTTAAATAATTTGGCTTTATTTATTATTTAAAAGGCTGGGCTGCCTTAAAATACGGCCTTTGACTATGTTTGAAAGGACGGGACTGGCTTTTAAAAAAATTGGCTTTGCTTTGCTTGGAAGGGCTTGGCTGGCTTCGCACGTCTTGCTGGTGAAAAAAGATACATTCTAGTTAGAGTTAACGAGACGCTGCTCAAGATCCTGGTATTCTCCCTGAAGGAAAATGCTGCTGCCTTAATTACAAGTTAGTTACTCGTACATGGCCGAGGCATGATAGAGGTTCGTCCAGCAGAAAGTCAGTAACCTGCAAAATCTTACAAATTAGGTCTAGGTTAATTCAGGGTCCTTTTAAAATAGATTATCCAGGTAGGTGGGTTTGTAGGCAGGTCTGTGTATCTTGCTTATGTTACTGGGCATAGAAGAGGGATGCCTTCACGTGATGGCACCGACATAACTGGGCGGCTCAACTACCCAGTTATGCAAACGTTGGCGAAAGGTGGATAGTGGGCTCCAGGAGAACAGCATAAGCCTGTAGTCCACTGGGAACGTGTTTCAAATGAGCCTGGGTCCACATTAATAAGAGTGAAATGTATTACATGACCATATTTTTACTTGCCATAAAGGAGTTGTTGGTCACCAGAGTCGGAATTCACAAACACACAATCAATATCCCATTGTAATTAATATTTCAACCTCCAGGGAAAACAAGGGATATGGTAAGCTTTTGCACTCTTTTTCCTTGTCTTTACTGTAAAAAATAATTCATAATAATTTTCCTCTAGTGCCTGTCCATCCTGCAAAAAGCAAATTATAACTATGTGAGAGAGATGACCGTAAAGTTATTAGTAAATCTTGACACAGTTTTCCTGGACTGAGGCACACCTAGGAATCACTGGAGCTGCGGTGGCCCTGTGGTTTTCGTGCTCGTCTCGCGATGCTTGTGTCCAGAGTCTAGGATTCAAACTCCAATACCACGCCGCGCATTTAAAGTTGGTACTGAAAGTTTGTCTTCTTATGTACTTTCGCGATTACCATTTTTTTTTTTTTTTACCCTGTTGGCGAGAAGGAAGTGAACAGAGCTGGAGAAAAGCCTGGACACACACACACACACACACACACACACACACACACACACACACACACACACACACACACACACACACACACACACACACACACACACACACACACACACACACACACACACACACACACACACACACACACACACACACACACACACACACACACACACACACACACACACACACACACACACACACACACACACACACACACACACACACACACACACACACACACACACACACACACACACACACACACACACACACACACACACACACACACACACACACACACACACACACACACACACACACACACACACACACACACACACACACACACACACACACACACACACACACACACACACACACACACACACACACACACACACACACACACACACACACACACACACACACACACACACACACACACACACACACACACACACACACACACACACACACACACACACACACACACACACACACACACACACACACACACACACACACACACACACACACACACACACACACACACACACACACACACACACACACACACACACACACACACACACACACACACACACACACACACACACACACACACACACACACACACACACACACACACACACTACTGAACCTCCATTATCCATTTGCCAGACTTTACATCATCCTTGTCTTCCACCTCCTTCTCGCCAGGGAGGTGGGGAGTGGAGCAAAGGAACTACTGATCATTATAGTATTTGCATAATGTTTACACCTTCTTAATGCTATCAATAACATATAAAGACTTTGGCACACAATAACACAGCTACTACAGGTCTTCAACACGCCACAATCTCGCTATATACACCCCCTTTCTTTTTCGTACTTCACCATCACCCGAGCTAGTTTTTTCTGCTTAACACTCTCCCAGTAAGAAGTTCTGGTCTTGCAGGGGAGATAATATGACAAAATGAAGGTATAGTACAATCAGACTTATGCTTCGGCTAACACCAAGTTATTTAATTCAAGTGAAAACTCTTGGTGTTGAAAGATTTGTAGACTCTCTCTCTCTCTCTCTCTCTCTCTCTCTCTCTCTCTCTCTCTCTCTCTCTCTCTCTCTCTCTCTCTCTCTCTCTCTCTCTCTCTCTCTCTCTCTCTCTCTCTCTCTCTCTCTCTCTCTCTCTCTCTCTCTCAAGACTTAGGCAAAAGCTCTTCACTAGGCAAATCAATTGTGAAAGTGAGGTGGGGAAGGTGATCCATGAGGCGAGCGTTGTAGGGCAGGATAGGGTCTCTAGGGCAGGGTAGGGTCTCTAGGGCAGGGTATGTAGGGCGGAGGGTGCCTGTAACGCCAGGAGCCTGCACCATCTCGAAGCAGGGCACGTATCTTCTGCTCCATTAGCCCACTCCAGCACCCCACGCCCTCCCACTCCACCGTTCCCTCTCACCCGGCGCTACACAGGCACCCGCATTTGTTAGGCTTTCCGCTTTATACTCCCTCTCGCCTCTCGCTCTCCTCTCGTCTCTTCTCTCTTCTCGTCTCTCTCTCTCTCTCTCTCTCTCTCTCTCTCTCTCTCACACACACACACACACACCAACCCCACTCCCCACCCACACCCCTCAGATTCCCGGGAGCAGTGGTGAGGTGAGAAATCCGCGGGTCAGCTCGCAGTGGTAGAGATAAATCCCGAAGGCCTGAGGAGATTCTATCAAGGTGAGAAGAGTGAGGGAGGCCACATAGACTCGCAGCCAAATTCACTGGTGTCTGGCAGGGGGTGAGGCGAGGTGAGATTGGACGGCAGAGCAAAGGAGGAGGAGGCTTAGAATAATTCCTTGATGCACGTGGTATGTGGAGGCGTGCTCTGTTCAAGGAGGACTGCTGGGTCTGAGGGAACGGACTATTGAGCCTTTGCCCAGTGCTGGATGAATAAAAAAAAAAAAAGATTCATCATTACCACAAGTCGATATTATTGGGCACTGGAAGAACCTCTCAATTTATAGGTGTTTGGAACACAAGGTCAAGCTTCAGGTGTGGTGCTGCCTTAGTCTCTTTTGATAGAGTTCTGTATGTGCTGTGTCTACATGCTTTCTATTTTTCTACAAATTGCCTTTCTGTATATATTTTCTATTTATTTTTCGAACCTTCTTCATCCTTTTTATATTTCTCTGCGTTCTGTTTTTCCATTCTCTCTCTCTCTCTCTCTCTCTCTCTCTCTCTCTCTCTCTCTCTCTCTCTCTCTCTCTCTCTCTCTCTCTCTCTCTCTCTCTCTATATATATATATATATATATATATATATATATATAACTTTTTCTAGATAACGAGCTTTCAAGACTAGTAGGCTACATTTTCCAAGCCAAGCCACAAACTCCAGATGAACATTTTTTCTTCCAGACCGCAGTTATTAATCTTGCGAGAGGCTTTTCCAAATGGAGGGATTGTTTACAGTGTTTTTGAGTTTCCTTATTACTTCAATCTCTTCTTAGCCAAATTCAATCGTCTGGAGGTAACAGAAATCAGTTTTAATCAATTTTATCTCGTTCTCTCCGATGACTATTTATTTATATATTTTTGGTTTATCTATTTATTGTTATTGCTTCGTCCACACGATTTTAGTCACAATAGAATAGACGTTTTCGAACTGGAGGGGTTAAGAGTCGCATTCATTCGCCGCTTCACTTATGAGTTATGATTTACATTTTTTTTCTTATCCTTTGACGATTTTAATCAGCTAAAAATAGCTATTTTGACTGGGAAGGCTAGCTAAAGCTTCTTTTAACCCCTGCACAACGAGGGAGCTCTTCTTAAAAAATCATCTGGAGATAGCAAGAATAAGCCCATAAAGGACGTCATTGTGGTAAGTCAAAATAATTATTTATTGAACGGACCCGGCCTTTCCATATCTGCTATTGAAATGAGTCTCTCACAGGTTGCTTTTTATTACTCCTGGATTACCAAAGGTACTGGGAATTTTAATAAACTTACCTCTGAAAGCTATAAATGAAGATTTAGAATGCATAACGATTCTGCCGACGTCTGCCAGTAGCCGGCCATATTTAATGTTCTTAACGCGCATTTTTTAATTTGAAAGCTGGCTGTCAAACGCAAATGAGGTTAGGTTGGATATTTTTTTGTTTTTGTTAGGTTAGGTTTAGTTAAATCATTAAGTTTCCCGTTGCTTGACACGGAAAACACTAACGCGTCCAGTCGTAGCGATGGTTGATAAACAACGCGGCCAGTCGGAGAGATCGTCGGTAAACATTTCCTGACTGCATTCTTAAATACCCCAAAACAGGTTATTTTGTCTTTTCCAATCAATTCTTGCACTCATAATGGAACAGTTAACTATCTGTATTGGTTATGTACCAAAATTACTTACCTTCAGATCGTGAGTTGTTAAAATATAGGTGGAATCTCAGCTCCCATTTGGTTCAAAATTACCAAGGTGAATTTCGTTTTTACTTGAGAGCTCTCAGGAACTCTATTGTTTTTGCTGTGGTTGTTACAGTTCCTGGGTCATCTTGACGTGAACCCGGTGGACTGTAGAAAATCGGTCACTTCAACCTGTCTCTCCAGAGGCTTTTTGTTGAGGATGTGTTGAAGGACTGTTTTCATAGCGTGGTGCGTGATGTGGGTAATCGGCCTGTGGTGTAGGGGGGCGCATTGCATTGTGGGCATGGTGAGTTGTCTGTGAGTTGCGTATTTTATTGGGGTTGTGGCAGGGACAGGTGGTGACCCAGGAATTCATAAAATCATCACACAGCAACGCGAATGAAATGTAAAAGACGCCATTTTGCTGAATGTGTTAATATGTAGGCAATTTCAGTATAAAACATTTCCAAACAACTGGCGGCAGCAGAGAATAAGTGGCAATAAACTGGAAGTGAATTTTTCCTTCTTTTTACGAGCACTCAGCTGGTCCGAGCGTAAGAGGCAGAAAAATAGAAGCAGCCTCTCTCACAAGGCCAGGAGTGCGTCTGCTGGTGTGCACGAGAAAACTGGGCTATGTTGCAATTAAGCCTAAGGTGGTCTCTATCCTTGGCTGAATGAAACCGTCTATTAAAATCAAAGTCAAGTTTTCATGGTACTGAGAGTGTAGCCCCTACAGACCTATGATATATTTTGCATTTTTATATCTGTTCGTAACCAATTCACTGCTATAAGTCTACCATAAGCTTAATAAAAATCGTCTGTAGATGGCAACAGTAAAATGATTAAGGTGACATCGTACTGAAAGGATGAAGGCCACTGAAAGGGGATGTTGAGGATGAAAATACTGGCACTTGTCACTGTTAAATGTATGGATATATTAAATGAAATTTTGAAAAAAGCGCGCCCTGTGAAGTGTTTATCCAGGTCAGTGGTGTATGTCGAAGAGGTCCTTGATGAAAAGAAAATTCCGAACATAGTGTCGTATGCTTTCTGGCTTTGAAGATTGTGTGACACCTCTGCTTTAACAGTTTAATCTACACCTTAGGCCTCAGTATCCTCCTGAATATGACTAATGCAAAATGTGTCGAAATCCAAACTGTATAAAAAGCGTACAAGAGAATGTTGAGCTATAATAGTAGAAACTGATCGCGAAGGAAGAGGTGCTGCAAAGCCTCCTTTGTCACCTAAGGTAGCCTATGAACCATAGTTATATACTGGTCACTGAGGGGATGTGTGCTGTTGTGAGGTTTTAGCACTAAACTGAGCTACTAATTCACTTCTGCTTTGAATATGAAACGAAGCTCCCTACCGCGGTAAGCTTATGATTTTGACAGGAATAAAGCGTCGTGTATCTACCTGTATCAGTGTGAGTCCATATGAGACCATTACAGACATGGATCTCTTTCGTGGAGTGAGAGAGATTAAATTAACCCTTTTCTAAGCTGGCCAAGTGAGAATCAGGACTATGTATCCGTACAGAGATGAAGACAAAGAAGACGAAAAACGAAAAAGAAAAAAATGAGATCACGTCGACTACGGCAGACGATGACGAAGAAGAAGACATGAGAACACAGTGATGACAAGACGAAGACAGACGACTCCGGCAACTACGAAGACGACGACTACGAAGGGTATAATAAGTCCTTGTGAGTGATGAGGGGAGTGTAAAGCCAGACACGTAAGCAGCACTACTCACATTAAGAGCCACTTACCGCCCCTCTGTAACTCTTACTCTACCAGTGATATATCTCTTGCCGACTCCCCAAACGCCGATATGTTATACTCCACGTGGGTTAAGCGTCAACACCCCTCCTCACGCTGCACACACAAGCTTGCACACACACACACACACACACACACACACACACACACACACACACACAAACTTATTCAGAGGTATTACCCTCTACCCTCTGACACCAACATTCAGGAATATTCTCCCCTTTTTGCGTTGCTCCACCACTTATATATCTAATATTACTTCGATTTCCCTGTTGAAGCCCTTCCTTCCCCTTTCCCTCTGAGGAAATGTGAAGCAGGGGGAAGATGTCGGATGGAACTTAACACTGAAGAGCTGTAAATATTTCGGGACATTCAAGGGACCATCATCTCATCCGGTAACGAGGCTCCCCTGCACCTCTTTGTTGCCTGTTTATATCTGCTTATTGCTCATCAGTATTCTCTTGTATGATATTTATGCACATTATTTCAGTATTAGAGGAAGATTCGTTGCACTAAGGAGAATATTTTGGTGTAATACGTAAAAAACATTGTTATTGACGTGCACTAGACAGTCTCCTAAATTGACGAAAAATTGATACAATATCCCTTCAGACGACTGCCCCCTCCGGTAAAGGCTCCGGACACTGGGTAAGAGTTTAATTTCATCAGTACGAATAGTATTTCATGAGTTATATAAATCCGTGTAGACTGAGTGAATAATATGTAGAGGCCATCATGTTGAAGATGCTCATTTTCTATAATAATTATGGGTTGTATCTGAAATGCCTCTGGTGTGTTCGCAGCAGCTCTTTCCCGGCGATTTATTCTACATATTTCATTTAATTATAATCTTTTCTGTTCTTGATGCAAACTGTGTCGATGTTAAAATGATTTACAGTATAAACAGAAGGGACTGTAAGGTATAATATGCTAAACAATTCGCTAAGGAAGACAAGCTACGAAGCCTCCGATGCTACCTGGAATACGACCCACATACAGCCATTTAAGAGAATGTTAATGTGTAATATGATAAATAAATCGAAAAGGAAGAGGTGTTACAAGGTCTCACTCACTCTTTTCCTCCTTAACGTTAGTCACTCTTTTTCACTCTTATATCCTTCACTCTTTTGAGCTAGAACAGTACTCAGTCCCTTCCTCTTCAACCTTACTCTTTCCTTTTCAGCATCACTCACTCTTTCCTTTCCAACATCACTCACTCTTTCCTTTTCAACATCACTCACTCTTTCCTTTCCAACATCACTCACTCTTTCCTTTTCAACATCACTCACTCTTTCCTTTCCAACAGTACCCACTCTTTTCCACCCCAACATCACTCACTCTTTTCCACCCCAACATCACTCACTCTTTTCCAGCCCAACATCACTCACTCTTTTCCTTTCCAACATTACCCACTCTTTTCCACCCCAACATTACTCACTCTTTTCCTTTCCAACATCACTCACTCTTTCGTTTCCAACATCACTCACTCTTTTCCAGTCCAGCCCCATTCAGTCATTTTCTTTCCACCATCAGTCACTCTTTCCCACTCTTAACACCACTCACTTTCTCCCTTTCCAGCATCACTCACTCTTACACTTCACCATAACCAATCTCTAGTCACCAGTCACGTCTCACCTTCCTTCACCGTACATTTACAAGAGTGGTATCGCACGTTAGCATTATATCCTGACTAGGTGATTTATTTTTTCAGCGTTAGACATCTCTGCTCCTCAAAATAATAAAACGTATGAATTTTGCCTAGTCAGTGCGATTATTCCGTATTACTTATTATTTGTCCCAATGCACCAGACGATTATATTCAACCTAATGGAGATTCTCGTAGTAATGGAGCTGGGAGCCCTTTAGACCTGTGACGTTTTCTTCAGCCCATCTCCAGACGATGTCATTCAGCTTTGGGAGGTATATTTGAACCTGGATGCTCAGAGACGGCTTCCATTAACCCCTGCAATGCGAGATTGCTTTCTGAAGTTAAATATAATCATCCAAGGGTTGCGAGAATAATATATGAAAATACGTCACCGCAACGCAGTGGTCAGCCTTTTGGTACGAGTAGTATGAAATATTTTTAGCTGCATATTGAGGAACCATATATAGAAAAGCGATGTGTGCTTACTTTGCTGTTGTTCTGCCTGGTTTTGAATTATCGTTTTGCTACACTCATGCTGGCCATCGAACCACGTCCATATTCAAGTGTATTACGCTTGTGCTGTCCAGCCACTCAGCACCATTCCAGCTGATCTCGCCCACTCGCCTCACTGGCTCGCAGTGCACCCAGTCTTGATTCACCAGGTCTCTATACTCTGCCTGGTTGCCTGTCTGCCTGTCTATCTGCCTGTCAGCCTGCCTGCCTGCCTGCCTGCTCACATTTGCACTGTTCCAGCCTTCACTTTGCATGACCCTGGCCATCCGTCACTCCTTTCACTCCATAAAAATCATTAGCCGAAGCAGACATCTTCCTTCAGCTCTCACTGCCTGTCTGCTTGTCTGCTCATGCATATTCACTCATCCATGATTGACCTGTCACACTGCCTCATTCGTCATCCTCCCTTATCTTGCACTCCATTCATTACTCTCTTCTCCACACTGCTTGTCCACATATGCTTATTCACTGCACTCGATTTACCAATCTCTTTTTCACCATTAGCCTTCCATTATCTCTTACTTTCCTTCACCATTAACTTCCACTCCTCTGCCCTCCCAGCCTGCCTGCCTGCGGACACATATTCACTTTTCCTTGCTGGGCTTCTTACTTTCCACCCAGTTATTCTCTTTTTTCTAGTCCCACTGCCTAGCCAAATTACCTTTTTTACTCCCCATTCAGTTAAGCATTCCTTCTCTACATAGTTGCTTGAAGATACATTTTCCTTCGCCTCTCACACAGCATACCACCACCATTTCTCTCGCTGTCTATTTCCTCGTATCTACTCAAGCTTATTCATGTACTCTGGTTGGCCGCTCGCTCTGATTCATTCTTCACCCTCCTTCACCGCTCACCCAACTCACCACTCTTTTCCTATGCCTGTCTACTTGCCAACTCATACATATTCACTCTCGCCCATTTGGGTCCCACTTTGCTTCACCCTCCATATCCTCTCACTCAGTTCACCACTCTGTCGTTACTTTCACTGTTTTGCCTCTCACCCTACCTAGATTCACTCTTCATCAGCACTCACTGTCAGCCAACCCACTCACATATTATATCGGTCCTTCATCTTGCTCCATCACAACCCTGCCCAACTTCACCCTTCTCTTTCAACTCAGCAATCATCTCAGGCTAGTCCTCTTTTCGTACTGCCTGCCAACTAAAGTACTATATAACTACGAATAATCTCCCTCGTTCCGCCCTTCATAGTGTATTACGTTTAAGCCACCAACACCTCTCACTCAAATCACTTCTTCATTAATATCACTCATGCATCACTCACTGAACTCACCAATTTTCCTCTGTTCTCATTTTCTGCCTGCCTACTCACGCATATTCATTTTCCCCAACTCAGTGCCCCACTACGTCACCCAGTCACCCTCCTACATCACTCACTTAATTCACTACTTCTTCATTACTGTCATTGCTTCACCTCTAACTTAATTCACCACTCTCACTGCCTCATCACCAAGATTCACGACTCCTCTACTCTTACTGCCAGCCTGCCCACTCACATAATTATTTTTGCCCCTCCTACCCCACCACTACTTTCCCCTTTCCTTCAGTCTCTCACTCAATTCCCCACCACTCGTCTTCCATTCTCACTGCCTGCCCGCTCACGCTTATTCACTACCCAGCTCAGCCCCTCACTCCACTTCACCCTTACTCTTCACCACCCGCACCCTGTTCTCTTTGCCGCTCCACTGGACCGCAACCGCACCCTCCCGCAGCCCTCCACACACGGCATGGACTCACTGGGAATGCATTAAGCCCTTCAGTTCAAGGTAGTGTAATTTTGGTTTAGGCTTCATACTTTCAGGCGATTAGATTAAGTTTCGGAATGATAGACATCTAGCATTAAAGGGGTTGATGAATTTAAATTCTTACCCCTCCAGTTCGAAAAGTCTCTCTTATCCTTGATTGTAAAAGTAATTATATATATATATATATATATATATATATATATATATATATATATATATATATATATATACAGTGCACTGCATTTTACTCCTCATTGCTGGATATGGACGCCTTCACGTGGTGGCACCTATGAAACTGGATGACTCTTCTGCCTTGTTATACAAACGTCCCACAGGTCCCTCGGTACCTTCCGAAAGGTGGATGTTGGAATGTAGGAGAAGCACAAGGCCTGCAGTCCACTGGATTCACATTTCAGATAAACCTGGCTTACAGCGGTTATTACCACTTACTTCTTTGTTACTTTTTTAAAAATCAGACATCAGGTAGACGATTTCGTTCAAGCAAATTGCTCTCTTAAACTGAATATAATCAACTGTCAACACCATCAATATACTACAAAAAGTAATTGTACTGAAGAGTATAAAGCACATAGTTATAATAATGTGCCTAACAAGAGGTTACGCACAAATTGTTTATTGTTGTTATTGTTTTAATCTGGCATATTTTACATGAGAAACGTAGATAATTGATGTGGTATACGTAGAAATAAACAGTGAAAACGAGGACTGATGATGACGATGATGATGATGATAACACATTTCTTGATAAGCCACTAATTTCTTCACACACACACACACACACACACACACACACACACACACACACACTTTCCCTTTGCAATCTATGCGCTCAAGCTCTTACCCCTTTGCACGAGGACAGAGTTAAATTGAATCGACGATGCAAAGTTTTACCTCGACTTCTGAAATTCTTATCTCGTTAAACGTCGCGAGTTATCTATGGGTAACCACAAAGTTCTTTAATACGTTTAGTTTAATTTTGGCGAAAGCCCTGAGACCATTTGTTGGAAAGGAAGGCAGGGTATCACCGGAAGGGTAGGTCGTGGGTGGAGGAGTGTGTGTGTGTGTGTGTGTGTGTGTGTGTGTGTGTGTGTGTGTGTGTGTGTGTGTGTGTGTGTGTTCCTTTGTCTGTTTCTAAGTATGTATGTGTGCAAGTATATGTTTATGTATGTGTGTGTCTTTTGTCTGTTTTTTCTTCTTCCGTCTGTCTGTCTGCAAGCTTGTCTGTGTGGTGAGGTTGGTGGGCGGGTGGGTGGTTGGGTGGGTGTGGGAGTGGTGGTTTCTGGGGTTAGGACGTGAAGGGGAAGGGGGATGGGTGAGCAGGGGGAGGGGAAAGACCGAGGGGATTGAAGGGGGGGAGTTAAATCCTATTCCTTATCGACACTCACAAGGGATAAGACAAAATAATCCGTGTGAGACATTGACTTATATTAACCCTCAACGTTTAATCAGAGCGAGTGTTTGCTAGGAAGATTACATCAGTGTGTGTGTGTGTGTGTGTGTGTGTGTGTGTGTGTGTGTGTGTGTGTGTGTGTGTGTGTGTGTGTGTGTGTGTGTGTGTGTGTGTGTATTTTCCTGTTGCCAGTCACTTTCAGCATATACTCCAGGATTATTAAGCAGTACATTAACCCCTTCAGTCCGATGACGTATAGTTTACCTGTATACCTGCCCCTTCCAGACGATTGTGCCCAAATTAGGAAAGATCTCTCGTACTGAACGGTTTAATTAAGACTATATTTTCCCCATCCAGTTTAAAAAGTCTCTCAAAGTTCAGCAAATTCGTCTGAAGGTAGCAAAACTAATTGTAAAATGCTTCATCAGTGTTAAGGGCTTAATTATGACGACGCAGAAGAAAGACGTCCTTACCTGCCCAGAAAATTCTCAATCTTACCACTGCTAAGTTTTCACAAGGGCCTTCCTACACCGCTGCCAGTCAGAATCCATACTCCTTGAATATCAGGTGACACCACGGATGAGACTATGTTTGTGTTCTGAGGGGCTTTTTGAGACTAGCATTTCTTCCTAATCGATTTATTTTGCTTATTACACTTTCATTCTCCCTAATGTATTTTTATATAATTCTAGCTCCGGCATGTCTGACTTTATTAATGTCTAAGGAGATAAAAAGCAATGGGAAAGAATAATTCGCTGAGGAAGACGCGTTGCAGAATTTCCAGTCACTTGGAATTGGATCCTGTGTTACCTGACTTAGCCTCACCTTTCCCTACGTCCACAGAAGTCCCAGGAATTTATGCCCGTAGCTGTATTAACATAAAGCCAATTACAGGTATTCTCTGTAGTCCCGCAGTTTGAGGATGGTATGGTACATGTGGCAATCATCTGTACCGTTTTAGACTTGCATGTTCTTGACCTCTTTGTTCTTGACTTCCGTGTTCTTTATTACCTTGTTCTTGATTTCCTTGTTCTTCACTTCATCAAATTATTTTCCTGATTAAATTGAGTGGTGTAGTGGGTGTCATGCTTGGCGATATTAAGACCCGCACTGTGGTAAGTCTCTAGCCCAGGGGTTCCATCATAGCACTGTCTCAAACATGGTCGAGCCACGAATGTCCTTGGTGTATGAATGTGAGTTTCGTAAGTTGTACACACACACACACACACACACACACACACACACACACACGAGTTTATGTTCGTGTTTCAGAGTTCGTGTCACATTCGTGTTGCATTCGTGTGTAGGTATCTGTCCGTTTGTCTCTATCTACATATCGCTCATTCTACGTCACTGATGTATGTGTATACATACATAAACATATACTCTACTTCCAACGCATTTCATAAAAAAAGTAATTACTCGTTGGATCATTTCTAACATTAAGCTACGAATATGATTAATTTAACAAAGCATATCGCCTTTTACTACATCATCTTTATCGTTGTCTTAATCATTCAGACCAAGCATCATCATTTTAACCCAAAACCCGATGAAAAGTCGTCGTCATCATCATCATCATCATCATCATCATCATCATCATCATCATCATCGGCATCGGCATCCTTTATCAGTCATGGTCATCGTCATGCTCATGGTCATTTCGTCATAGCCATCGTCTTCGTCATCGTCTTACCGGTATCGTCTTAACCTAATTCCCTCTAAGAAATTATCACCAGCACCATCGTCATAAATTTACTCATTACGGTTAATGGAGTTAACACTCATACAGTTACAGAAAAGAAAAAAATGTATTGAATGAATGTAGCACAGAATATCACAGCTTACGACATCTTATCTAGGTAGTCGCTTTCTCGCCAGGTAAATGTTTAAATCCGCCATATCCTATCTTGCCTTAGTTCATCATCAGCACTACCAGTCTGCTCAGCTTCTCGCTTTTCTTATTTTACATGTTTTCATGGTTGCGAGCAGTAGCAGAGTTTGTATTCATTATCCATGTTAGAAAAGACTTATTATTGTGTTGGAGTGAACGAATAATAAATCCAACACTTCCAGTTCTAAATACCTGTCGTCAAACAGAATGAAATCATCTGCCGATTAACGAATGAAATTTAAAGTACGTCCTCGAGCAGAAAACACTAAATCTAGGCAGTCAGGAATTACTCTTGTCTGGGTTTTGAGATCGATTCGACTGATTTTTTTATGGTACTATGCTCTTTTAGCTTTAACTTGGCCTAAAACTGCCATCTCTCCTTCTTGAATGCTGACCTGTAACAATAAATTAGGTTAGAATGTGATGGTAGTCGCAAAGAAGGGCTATGGAAAGGATGTAGAGCCGTGTCATTCTCTCTTGTTGTCACTTATCAACGTGACATACACTGCAAAAGGATAAAAATCTGGGCCAGATTAAGGTGACAGAACTATAGAAGGGCAAAATGTGTAGTCATTGTAACCCCTTCACTACGATGGCGTATGATATATTCTCTTCTTCTTGCAGACGATTTTTATCCAGCTCAGGAGAGATCTCAAATGTACGGTGGTGGTGGTCGTGATTTTGTTGGAGGTAGCAGTAGTAGCAGCAGCAGTAGTAGTAGTAGTAGTAGTAATAGTAGTAGTAGTAGTAGTAGTAGTAGTAGTAGTAATAGTAGTAGTAGTAGTAGTAGTAGTAGTAGTAGTAATAGTAGTAGTAGTAGTAGTAGCAGTAGCAGCAGCAGTAGCAGTAGTAGCAGTAGTAGTAGTAGCAGTAGTAATCTGAAACTTGAATCCAGTACACTGTAGGCTCAAGTTCCCCTCTTCCTGCGGTCTCCCATCCTCCTCTTTCTGGGGATGGGGAGGGAACTGGGAGAAGTTAGTATATTAACCTGCAGCAGAGAAGTTTGGTTACATCGGTGCCACCACATGAAGGCGTCCCTCTGTAGGAGTTATTGAAAGATATATCTAACCCCTTCAGTGGAAAGTCTTTCCTAGGCTGAACATGTTTGCTTGGAGACTGCAAAAGTACGATATAAGACATTCTCAGCCTGTATGGGTTAAAGCCTCTAGTTCTTTCGCGTTAACATGGAAGAAGTTTTTCGTCCTTTTGCTGATTATTCCCCTAAGCTTGCTGGCAGAATAGCAAATATCTGTTTACCGACTTTCCTTAGCCCTTCTTTGTGGCTAATGCTAAATCTCTTGCCACGGCTCACATTCAAGACTGAGAGATGGTAATTTTATGCCAAGAAGAATAAAATAGTTTGAGGTAGCCTGGATTGGGTTTTCAGCATCGATTTCACTGTCACTGTTGGTGGTACTGGAGGGGCAATACGTGTGGCCATTTGAAGTCATGATGGCCCCCTCACTCTTAGTCCCACACTGCGCTTCACCCTAATGGACGTGGCTGCCGGCTGCCATTTGGGTTGTCACTGTTCAATGTGCTCCATCAATCCGCTGACAGATGACTCTATTTTCGTTGCGACACGAACCCGACCCGGAACGTCCTCTTTTTCTCTGGGACTCTCACTCGCGCGGGTCCTCCTTTCATTCAGGTCAAATATTCGTGTTTTCATTTCGCATAATCGTCATCATCAGCATCCTTAGATTCTTTTTTTTTTTTTTTTCACTCAAGGGCGGGGTCAGGTAGGATACAAGAACAAGGAAGGCGAAAATAAGAGAGTGCGAGAATTACAATCCGAGTCAGCAAACTTGTCCGTCGAGTCAGACCTTTTCCTAACAAACGCTTATTTAACCGAGGTAATTTTCTTCATAATGACAAACTTGTGATTTATGTAGCACGGTTTTTCATAATTATTCGTAGGCTTCACACTGGCCTTCTCTTAGTCTCGGGCCCGTATTTTCGTCGTTTAAGGAAGCTCCCTAACACTTCTCCCAGAGCGATTTATTTACTTATTACTCCTTACTGTCCTCTTCTTTGTCGTTTAAATCATTCAAATACCACCGCACTCAACAAAAATAATGTACAAACTGATATTACTTTGCTGTATCCAAAAAGAAATCGGTAAGGAAGAGGTGTTAGGGAACCTCCTCAAGTGGCGAGAATACGAACGGTCCTTGGATGTGGCTGAGAGGACTGAGAGGATGAGGATCTACAGAGGCGTTGGCTGTCAGTGAGAATAATATGATGCCATGTAAAATAGTCCAAACACTCACTCAGGCAGTATCCAAACGCTCAAAAAATAATAATGTTGCTGAGTATCTTCCTCTAAACTTCTTTTAATGCTTTCCATTGTTTGAGGTGTCATTTTCTTCTTTTAATATAACTGAATCATCCATGTCCTACGGTTTCCAGCTAGTAATGTCTCAAAGGAGTACTTGCTTTTTATCGGGAATAAATATAAGACGTGATTCAGAACAGTTTTAGAATTAATATACTATTTTCTTTAATGCTCTCACACCATCAGCCATCTTTGTATAGCACTCTGCATCATGATGTCATTGAAGAAATTTGCATTTCCATCTCTTGCCCACTTCCTTCACTTCTGAATTTGCTTTGGTGTGTAATAAGGGAAGTGTTTTCTTGATGAATTATGCCTCTTTCTGACAGGAAATTATTGTCGTAGGTCATTGTGTTCATTAGGTTGATGGTTAGTCAGATTCTTTACATGAAACCGATGAATCTGAAGAAATCTTTGTAGAAATATCACTGTTTGTATCTGACCACGCATTCTACATAGCCGACCAGTAAGTGCTAAACTAGTAATATCATAAATGTTGTACTGCGATAGTCTTAAAGTGATGAATAAGTGATAATACATGAGGGTATCAAGTAATTTCACCAAGAGCTCCATCAAAATTACAGTGAAATATGAATTTTTAAGGTAATCTCTGGATCTGTGAGGGATACCCGGAGTTAGGTTAGCCTATTTAGCCCGAGAATGTACTTTATATTTTCCATTTACCTTCGGATGATTTTTATTAACTTTCGAGAGATCTTTTGTCTCACTTAACCTCTTCTGAACATTAACACTTTCAGGCTCTTGTGCGTATTCTTAACTGAGTAAAATCATCTGGCGTTAGACGGAATAGAGAACTAAAGTCGTCCAGACCATGAGGCAGATAGGTAATATAAATGTGAAGCGAGACCCATAAGGCAGGGTGAGGTGTGAAGCTCTCTCTCTCCAATCTCACAAACTCGTCTCTACTGCTTCTCCTCTCCTCATCACTCAGCAAAAATTAGTCATTACCAGGCGGGAGTGTTGAGATTTATCCCTTTCCTCCATCACCAAGAGTACACCTTTACCCATCCCTCCCTTTTTTCACCTCTTCATGAGCCGTTACACTGTGTACATTAAATAGGGTATCCAAGAAGACTCAGTATGTTTAGTATGCAAATATAAATGCTTACTTAATGTCACCTTCCCTTCTTTATCACTCCAAGGGGTGTTCTCCTCAGTTGGCTATAGGAAAGGAAAAGTTCACAGGCTGAAGGGGTTCATTGAGATTGTTTCTAACACTTTCAGCGAATCTCTCTCTCTCTCTCTCTCTCTCTCTCTCTCTCTCTCTCTCTCTCTCTCTCTCTCTCTCTCACCTTCGCTCAGTAAAATCGTCTGGCGTCATCCAAAATAAATACAATATACGACCTCAGACTGCATGCGTTAACCCCTTTGCATTGGTCCTGAATTAGAATGATTTACATATTTCAATGGACAAGTTTTATTATTGTCAAACTGATATTCGAAATGCATAATGAAAAAGTATGAAAATTAAAGATGCAGTGAATCAGCATGAATAATAAGTAGTTAATTAGTACTGGAGAAAAGCCTCACAATTTCCGACGTTCCAACAGAGAATAAAAATTATATTCCTAAACGACGAGTGACGATAATTGTTTTAGTATATCCGACACCAGCCATAACCTCAGTAATCCGTTTCCTAAGACCCAGCAGCCCTCCTACATGTGACACACCTGCAAATCTCTCCACTTCGTTGCTAACACCCACCGTCCATACTGAATAAAATGCTAGGAAAACATATGCACCTTCCTGTACCTAGAAATATGGCAGTATGGGAGACAAGGATAACATAAAGTGCTGAGATGAACGAAATGATCACAAATAACTTCAATATTGAGGACCAAGATGAAGGCAGAGCAGCTGTGTCAGTGTTTGCTGCTCGCTTGGCTCTCCTCAGGAAACTTGTGTTCTCGCCATCAGTAAAATGCGGCCAATGTTATGCATTCACTTTTGCGTTCATTTATCTTCATTAGGTCCTGTGCACGCGCAGACACACACACACACACACACACACACACACACACACACACACACACACACACACACACACACACACACACACACACACACACACACACACACACACACACACACACACACACACACACACACACACACACACACACACACACACACACACACACACACACACCAGGCCATGCTTCTTCGGCTGAAAATTTGTATGGGAGACTGAGAAGGTTAATACTGATACCATTATTCCTCTCGTTGTTGCGTCAATTAGAGCATTATATTTATCGTTTTCAGGAGGCTGGAGTTTTTTTTTTTTTTTTTTTTGTATCCACTGACGACTTTTATTTAACTTGTATTTCTGGTCAAGAGGTTAATCAGGTCTACATTTATTACCTCCAGTCCGAAAAATTTCGTAAGTTGAAGAAAATCGTCTGAAAGAAAAAAGATCAAATTCCAGAGTATTTAATGGATCTCAAGGGGTTAAGATAGCACCAGACGATTGGATTTAGGTAAGAGTGAGTCATAGAAGCCTGTGTATTGAGGGAAAAAGAAAAACTAATGGATCAACTATACCCTGTTTACTCTAACTTGGCCTAAACTTGACCTCTCTCCATCTTCAATGCTGAGTTGTGCCATTAATACTAGAATACGGTGCTGGTCACGAAGAAGTGCTGTGAAAATAACGTAGAGCCGTAGTATCGTTTTATTCTGCCACTGAGCTACGTGAAACAAGCTGCAAAAGGATAGAAATCCGGGCCATATTAAGGTAAAACGACTGTTGGAGTAAATTCCATAGAGACAATACTTATACTGTTCCAGCCTCCAGGTATGCTGATAACAAAGCTAATTTGCATCCGGGGCTTCCAGTGGCATTGTGTTAAGCCTAGCAAGACGAGGAGAGAGAGAGACAATGAGGTTAATGAAAATATATTGCCTGGATGTCGGTCTCTCTCTCCCGTTCCCTCTAGAAGCTCTCGGGGGAAAGTGATGAAATGGGCTGATTGTTCCATACTTTAATTAGGCGGACATTATAGATATTGTGATCATTTGGGAGAACTGAACCGACTTGCTGAAACTGTGCTGGTGCTGGTGTGATGTGTGTGTGTGTGTGTGTGTGTGTGTGTGTGTGTGTGTGTGTGTGTGTGCGTGCGTGCGTGCGTGCGTGCGTGCGTGCGTGCGTGCGTGCGTGCGTGCGTGCGTGCGTGCGTGCGTGCGTGTGTGTGTGTGTGTGTGTGTGTGTGTGTGTGTGTGTGTGTGTGTGTGTGTGTGTGTGTGTGTGTGTGTGTGTGTGTGTGTGTGTGTGTGTGTGTGTGTGTGTGTGTGCTGTAAAGATCAATAGCATCGGCCCAACTTGGTTCTAATGTGGCTAAAACTGTTCCATTCTTCACACACACACACACACACACACACACACACAATTTCAATATTCCAGTATAATTCTTCCAACTGAATAATTCAGCGCGTTATGATACCAAGACGCAATATGATCGTCCTCCTACCGGTAATACCCACTGTATGTAAAGGGGAGGGCAGGGTGAAGAAATAAGAACAAGGAGGCATAATAGAAGGAAAAATATCAGCTATAAGTGTAAATTGTAGTTGTAAAGTTTCATCGTAGCAGCAGTTGTAGAGGTAGTAGTAGAAGCAGTAGAATTAGTATTAGTAGTAGTTGTTGTTGTTGTTGTCGTCGCTGTTGTCGCTGTTGTTGTTGTTGTCGCTGTTGTTGTTGTTGTTGTTGTTGTTGTTACTGTTGTTACTATAGCCCCAGGTTCATCGGAAATGTGACCTTTGTGGAGTACAGGCTGATGGTAGGGTGCGAGTTGAGGGACGTTTTTTAACCAGGCATGGGAGCCGCTCGTTTATATAACTGCGACCACGTGAAGGCGCCCCTCTCCAGTACCAACTTTTCTTCATAATATCCATGAATATACTCTAACATCTGATAACGACCTTGCTGGCTTGTGGTAACATGAAGGTCCTGTTTGTCAAAGGGTTCTAGAAAAGACGTGGAGAGGTGTGAATGGAAGGCATATTCTGTCCTTGTTATTTTGGTTTAAGATTGCCATTTGTCCATTTGATTGCGGAACTATAATCTTAACTATAACGAAAGAGTAACACTAAAATATGGTGCTGGTTGCGAAGAAGTTTCATAGGGGGGATGCAGAGGAGCAGTATTGTTTTATTCTGCCACTGAGCTGCAGGAAATACAGAATGACACAAACCTCCAAGGTAAGGTGGACAACGGTAGGACAAATGAGTGTGGAGTATATAAATGCACAGGCACTGGCTTGTATTTACTCAAGAGCCAGCCTTCCCCTACACCATTAGCGAGGCAATGAGCGAGGCCGCAGGGGAGGGACGGGACAAAGGCTAGGTGAACTGCCTTATCCCCTGACTCAAAATTGAATCCTCTTTGAGAAATTGTGCTTAGTCTGAGAAAGTAATATTTTTTGCATTTACTGTACCAAAACTATTAATTCTCATAATAAATTCAGTTGCAGAATGTATTTACAACTGTTAGCAAAGCTCCAGGCCTAAATATTGTGATCGAATTGATATATGGGTTTGTACCTATATGTGCATGTATATAAATGTAAAAAATGTCCCATCAGTTCCCCGTCGGAGCTAAATTAATATTGGCACATACGTTGTCTGATGGTCTGAGAAGAAGCGACTCCGTTTGGATGCAGATCGAGCAAAGGTCAAAGTCATAGGTCATAGGTCAAGGTCAGGTTTGAGGGTGTGGCGCTATCTCATGAGTGTCGGATGTAAACTGGATCAAAATTCATCCGTACAGAATGTTTGAAAATAGGATAAAGCGACCCTATTTTGATATAAATTAATCAACGATGAAGGCCATAATGGAAGCCCAGTTCAGATGCGGCGTGGCTCTCCTCATTGAGCATCCTCTCTAATTTTGTTTTGTCTATTGATGGACGCCTAATCGCAGGGCTGACGTGACCACTGTTAAAAAAAAAAAACATCCACTTTCTCGTATTTCTTGAGCCTCTAATCCAGCCTCATCTATAGCTTATCGGTATTCTATATTCCTTCATCCCTTACCTGAACCACGTCTGATATGTCTGACATCTTTCAATCACTTCACTACGATGCTACCATACATCTTCGTCCCTTCAGCCCAAGAGAGTCATTGTTACTATGTTCTTGCAATCTCTTCACAATTTTTTTCAGAAGGGTAAACGTTTGCAGCTGGAGGGGTTCGTTATTGCATTTAATAATTACTTTACACCTAGGGTTCACCCGTAAAATTATATACGTGTTCACACACACACACACACACACACACAAATACCTATAATTATTCAAAAAAATTAATTTCGTACACGTATTTCCCTCTTATATGTATCCATGTTGTCATTATCTTGTTTTGGGCATACATATACGTGTGTGTGTCGGCTGGTATAGAAGGAAATGTGTACAATTTGCATACCATCTTGTATTATAATCCCCGCAAGAAGAGTAATATACTGTATATACTGCTCACCAGAGTGTACTATCCAAGCGCGTTATTAAGAACTCCACATTCTGTGGAGTTCTTATTGATATTGTAGATATTATTTCTTTTTTTTGTGAGAGGGAAGATCTAGAAGGCTGGCATTCCAAGACCGTTCGAGATAGATACTTGAATTTTTCAGGAGTGATGGATATATCTTGGTTGCAGGCTTCGTCTGATAAAAAAAATAATAATAATAATAATAATAATCCTGGCATTAGCGTCCTCCATGTTATTTTCTCAACTTTTGGGCTCTTGCGCAGCAGAAACTGCTGAATAGATTGCTTTGCAAAGTAATGTGCTAGTATGTAGTCGTCAACATATATTAGTTGCACCTGGGTATTGATACTGAGATCCAACAAATACTGTCTGATATACAGAGGAAAATCCAAATGGCCTCTTCTTGCCCGAAAGTGCTAAATCGGGAAGTATTTGGCCGATTTTGACCAAACTAGGTGGAAATGTAGTGGGTCATAAGTGAACATGATTTGCACTGTATAAATGACCTTGACCTTGATCTTAAGGTCACAAGTCAAAATCCGTAAAAAGATTTGAGTCATACCAGAAGTCCCATAATAATAGGTCTACAATGAAAACAAAAGTATATTCATCTGGAATGTGGAGTTCTTTAAGTATTGGTTCAGCAGTTTCAGAATTCTAGTTATTATTATTATGAGGTGCCACAGGCGAAACTAGTCGGGAATAAAACTTACCTCTGTTTCACCCGTGTTTCCTTCCACCTCCTTCCCACACTTGTTATAATGTCTATACAGTGTTATTAATATTATTATTATTATTGCTATTATTATTATTATTATTATTATTATTATCATTATTATTAAAGTAGGTAACCAAAAATTCAGAGAACGCCACGGTAGCCTCTGTCTATATATAAAAGTAACAGCATAACCATACCCTTTATGGGACATTGATCCGAGCCTAAGTTATCGCAGTCCAGAAAATTCACTTGTAAGAGACCGGCTAACTTCCCTGTAGCATTTTATGTTCTTCTCAACTTTGGAAATTTGAGCCGTTGGGTACAAGGCTTGGCTGTTATACCAACCTGAGGGTTGTGCCAAATGACAATGTATTCTTCATTTCCTATTCCTTGCACTCCTAAATCAGGCTATAAGGGACTCAAGCACCAAAGAAAAACAATTTCTTCATATTTTTATCATTACATCACCACTTGTGTTTTTTGTTTTCTAAATTAAGACTAAATACAGTGTAATTAATAGCACATTTGTCAATGTATAGCATAACAGTCTTACCTGATAGTTATAGTTTTCCTAAATTTAGAAAATAAAGATGACAAGTAAAAACTGAGATAGAGTCATTCCGCGACAGTGTTCTTCATATGCAGTAATTGGCTTGGTGTTGTGCTGTGTAGGTGAATAGTTCACAGTTCAGTACCTGTTTGCGGTTATGCTCACAAGTTTATCTGTTTTACCAACTGTGCAGTATATTATGAGCTGAGACAACCACTCAACCTTGTCACCAAATTAACATATTTTTTTCTAATTTTCTGAAACTATAACTAACTAAACAAAAACATTATCCATACCGTAATCCACATAAGTTTACAGCATAGTATAACCACATGATGGCGTTGTGTACCCTGTGGAGACAGAAGCAGCTTCAGCGTTCAATCAGGAGCCAAGCCTCCTCAGATATCCCTGCAGGTGCATTTCATTTGGGTGCATTGACATTTCATTTGGCGAAAGAAAAAAAATGAGTGACATATTAAACTTCATTTGGGCGCTGATTCAAATGAGATTATTGGGCGCCGAATTAATATAGATTATTTTCAAAACTTTACTAGAACGAGTCGTAATTATTTTGAATAATCGTTTGCTAGTATATGAGCAACTTAGATTTGGTTTGGTTAGTTTACGTTAAGTTAGGATAGGTTAGGTTAGTAACGATATGTTGGAGCCAAATGAAATAGTATACTGGCTCCCAAATGAAACAGTATACTGGCGCCCAAATGAAATAATAGCAAAATTGGATATTATACCCAAATGAAATGCGACCATCCCTGCACCTCGCAGTAGGAAGGACCCTGGTGAGGTGTTGTCACCCACGGGGGGGGAGGGAGATTCCTGCATAGAGCGCGTGTAGTAAATTATACCTGTAGGACAACCCCACAGACGAAGTTTCATGCCTGTGGTCGTAGGGTCTGCTCGGCCAGACAGGCCTGCCGTGCAACAAGAAAAACCTTTTACAGGAAATTTTTCTGCAAAAGTCGCCTTTTCGTCCTACTATCCACTGTGTGCATTGTTTATGTCATGCATCTCATTAGCTTCGTGTTCTCTTAGCAAAGTTTCATTCACACCAGAGAACATCATGCACCCTGGTTAACAGTTACTATACCAGACCATGAAGCGTCGATTACTAAAGGCATATCGTAATTCAGGGAAAGCCAAATTTTTACCAAGAGATATTCGAACACTTCTGTCCATAAAACTAGCCAGAGCCTCCCCACCATATCAAGGACTGTTACTGTATGTTCCCAAGACTAGAACCTCTGAACTGTGTTAAGGACTGTTACTGTATGCTCCCCACGCCCACTTGAATATGGAGTAACGGGAGTTCCTTATCCCGAACTGCAGTTCTCATGGACAAGAACCAACGACTGCAGTAATCTGTCTTCCCGGCGAGGCGCAACGTAAAACATTGCTTCACCCTCTCTGCTTGGGTTCCTATCCAGCAAACGGATCCTGAATTGTGTGTGTGTGTGTGTGTGTGTGTGTGTGTGTGTGTGTGTGTGTGTGTGTGTGTGTGTGTGTGTGTGTGTGTGTGTGTGTGTGTGTTTAAGATCACTTGCATCTTGCCAGAATAAGATGGAAAATACTTCAGTGGATTTTCCACAACTGATCGCCATTCGAATATTAAGTTTCATTAGGAAGGCCCACACAGTCTTCCCAGACAAATAACACAGCAGCGGCGATTACACACACACACACACACACACACACACACACACACACACACACACACACACACACACACGCACACTGCTACCCCATAATTGCATAATTGCATTGAGCCGTAGAGCTCTGTGAGGCGGCCATACTAATAATAGCTTGTGTGTGTGTGTGTGTGTGTGTGTGTGTGTGTGTGTGTGTGTGTGTGTGTGTGTGTGTGTGTGTGTGTGTGTGTGTGTGTTCATTTCTGGGCATGGGTTTGATAGTCCTTTCCCTGAGGTCTAGCAGTCCTACGTGCCACACTACAGTTCCACATGTCACCACTTGGGCGCTAATACCAACCATCCATATGGCCTTTCTAATTCACTACTGGTGTGATTGTACTGACAGGGATGCTTTTATGAAACGTCGTTGGGTTTTTTGGGACGTCAGTAAAGTCGGTTTGAGCAAACTTCAGATCTTAGGACTTCCTTTCACAAACTTGTGATTAAACTCGCGTCTATCCGGACAGCAGACACTCACCCTTACCACTAGACCACAGCTTTCCTCTGATTTATTTGTATACCTTCCACCGTCACTCCTTTGGCGCTATGGCTCGTTTCCACAGTCTTTTTATTTGCATCCCAAAGAAACTATATCCCATCGTAGTAAGCTTCACTGGGGAGGCATAGAACTCACCAGGGATTCTATGATACCCAGACTAATAAAGTTCCTGTTAATGGTTTGTACTCTTGCCACCATCACCGTCAAAGAGAATGTGGAAGCAGTAACAAGAAGGTGAAGGCCTAGTTGTTTAGCATCAGAGTAAAAAAACAGCGACTCATTTATCTACCAGTTTAATTTTGAAAGTCTGCCCTAAGTTGGAAAATCTTTGAATATGGCAAGAATAGTAAAAAGAGGATAATGACAATAAAAGAACATCATCACATTCAATGCGTCAATTTTCCGCTGTTTCAGAATGCCCATTTCGGAGTGACAACCTTGAGTAAGTACAATTCCCATTAGATTGATCGGATGCGTTTTGATCATAATGCCACCAAGGAGAATAAGTTAGCCATTTGCCCTAAACTGCAATGGACTGCCGTAGCCAAGCCTCGGGCCCCTGCACCTCGAAGCAGATGAGATAGCTTTTGTTGTTACCGTCTTGGATGGTTGGATGGAGGGGGGAGACACGGATAACAGCTTGAGTTCCTTATTTTCTCTAACGTTTCAGTCTACACAAAACCTGTTATCCGAGAGTTTGAACAAAAAGTGAGAGAGCTGAGACATTTTATACCCCTGGAAATTCCCTCCCCCTTCTCTGGTGGCAGTCTGACTTTTGTATAAATGTCTAAGCTCTTTCACTTTTTGTCACATTTAGTTTTAGTTTGTTTTGAAGATCTGTGTAGCCTGAAACGCTAGAAAAAAAAACAAGCTCTACCCTGTGTCTTTCTCCCACTCAGCCTTTCCACCTGTCACAATGGATCATCTACACATGTTACCGTCTTCCTCCTATATCTGCAAAATGAGAATAGGAGTGCGGAGACAAATATCCCCAGCCTTTATCCTCCCCAGGTTGGCAGGAGGGAAGGTTAAAAGAACGTAAAGGTGTACTTGCAATATTTCAGGCGTGGCAAGATGTGACATCCGGGGGAAAATCCTCTACCGGAGTTGGAGCCAAGCCAGAGTGGGCGGGTGTTTACTTCCCCGGGACCGTACAGAAAGAGATAAAAGTTCGCCTGTTTTTCCACTGTGTCTGCCTCACAAGGGGGACATGCTCGTCACTTTCCTTTACCACATCAGATTATCATCTTTGTGTACAGAAACCACATCAAGCCTCTCTCAGTAGGAATACCAGGCAGTGAAGGAGAGATGGACACAGAAGAGGTGAAATATGAGACGAAATCTTGTTCCTAGCTGTACCCCACCATACTTTCCGCCTCTATAAACGTCCCTAACACACAAAAACACCTACACTCACTTGAAATATAATAGTCACAAAAATGAAAACGTAGACGGTTCTGAATAGGATGACAGCGGGTGGCATCCACGTCAAGGGCTGCCAGATGTTCCATACTGCATAATGGCCCGTTTATGTGTTCACCAATCTTCCGGCGCATATTCCAGGTGGCACAAAAGACCTCGTGACAACTCCTCCTTGGCGATTTATTTTGAATGTTACCCTTTATATTACGTAAGACCTCGTATTAAAAGAACTAAAAGCAATCCCCATCAATTCTTTCATTGTTATTAAGCTATTATTATCTTATTCTTGCCACATCAAGATATTAAACTTACAAAACTCTCGAAAATAAGGGCCTCACTTTTACGTTAGTCTCTACTTGCGATGCGTCTTTGTAGTCCTAAATAAATACTCGTAGCGTCTGCCTGCAAAACGAGCTGTCAACAGTGCACTTGGCTGTCGAGTTTGCCATCTTTATTTCAGTCACATTATATTGTCATGTAAAGTAAGGGAATTATGTTTGTCTACAATTCCACTGCGTCTACTGTACTTCACACGTATTGTATCTATGTCACTTTCCTCCTTGTCGCAACACATGAAGAGAATCGTCTACAAGCATAAACAAATACCAAATCTCCCTCATTTTCAGATTATTGGCTAACAGGGGGAAGTGAGAAGCAGAATTTGACTCTTTCCTTCATGTTCTTGGAAAAATAAGTTCTTTTCTTTACACGTTTATCTTTTTCTTTTGTATTAAGCATACGCGCACACACGCTCTCTGGCATGCACGCTTGTTTTCATGCACCCACTGAAACACACAATACACACAGTGCCTAACACCGAGCACCTAGCACCAATTCAAGCACCAGGCACGAAGCACCAACCATCATCCTTTAGTCACCCTCTTTTCGAATGGCTAGGGAGCAAATGTTGGCGCGGGTCTTTTTATATTTGCAGCCTCAGCTACTAACACAAACTATAACATTGCCTCATATTATTAACTCAACCAACCAGCAAAACACACACACACACACACACACACACACACACACACACACACACACACACACACACACACACACACACACACACACACACACACACACACACACACACACACACACACACACACACACACACACACACACACACACACACACACACACACACACACACACACACACACACACACACACACACACACACACACACACACACACACACACACACACACACACACACACACACACACACACACACACACACACACACACACACACACACACACACACACACACACACACACACACACACACACACACACACACACACACACACACACACACACACACACACACACACACACACACACACACACACACACACACACACACACACACACACACACACACACACACACACACACACACACACACACACACACACACACACACACACACACACACACACACACACACACACACACACACACACACACACACACACACACACACACACACACACACACACACACACACACACACACACACACACACACACACACACACACACACACACACACACACACACACACACACACACACACACACACACACACACACACACACACACACACACACACACACACACACACACACACACACACACACACACACACACACACACACACACACACACACACACACACACACACACACACACACACACACACACACACACACACACACACACACACACACACACACACACACACACACACACACACCTCCAAACTACCAACACAACCACACAACCAAACACAACTGTAACCCCCACACCATCCCATCTCCCTCTCCCCGGATGGCTTAGCAGCAAATGTTGGGACGGGCCGTGTTTTTACCGCGAGTAATTGAATTTATGCATAACTTTGCCCTGGCCAGACTTGAATTTCATGACCTTTAAGGGTGGTGGGGTCAGGAAGCTAAGAAATAAGCTCGTGGTTGGGGAGGGGAGTGGGTGGAGAGGTTAAATAAGGTCTAGAGCTACTGGAGCTATACTCTTTGGGCTAGTTTACTTCTAACCTCTTTAAATTGAGGTTATCATTCATTTTTGCTACCTATAGGCAATTTTTTATATCCTATGGGAGGTCTTATTATGTGAAAGGGCTCTTGAACTCTGCATCTATCTCTCCCAGCTCGAAAGTTCTCGCTTGAGGTAAATAAAGTCGTCTGCAGATAAAAATTAAAATGACGTTCTCGTGCTAGACTGGTGGAGGCTCCGATGATAAAAATAAGCACACAGTTAGGAATGAAGGGAAGGGAGGTGGGTCGGGGGTAAAAGAGGGAGCATGTAAAGTCTAGAACTACTGTGGCAACCTGCTCTGTGTGGTGTGTCTTATGTTGTATTGTGGGTGTTGATACTGGTGGCGTGAGGTGGTAGGTGGTGAGGTGTGTGGGGTGAGGTTTGGTGGTAGTGGCCGTGTTGGGTGGAGTGAATGTAGATAAAGTGAGATTTGGTGGTATGTGAAGCGTGGTGGTGGTGTGGTGTGGTGTGGTGTGTGGTGTGGTGTGGTGTGGTGTGGTGCATTGGTGATGGTGGCCTAAGGTGGTATGGTAGCAAGAAAGACGAGGTGTGGTTCTATGAAGGTGTTGGTGTTGTAAGGTGTAGTGTGGTGGTAGTGGCGGCTTAAGGTAGAGTGGTAGTTGGTGAGGTGTCTGGTATGCTGTGTGGTGGCAGTGGTATGGTGAGATGGTATGGCTGGAAGTCAAGTGAGATGTGGTGGTATGAAGTGTTGTTGTTTTGGTGCCTTGAGGTGGTGTGGATGAAGGTAAGCTGTGATGTGTAGTGGTATGAAGTGTGATGGTAGTGGTGTATGGTGTGTGATGTGCCGGTATTGCGAATGGTGTGTGGTGTGGTGGTAGTGGTGGCGTGTGGTGGTGTGGTAGCGGGTGAGGTGAGGGCGTGTGGGATCGGTCAGTGCCTCTACTGATGCACTGCGCCACCACACACGCGACAGCCCACCACAACTCTACACCCTCACCCACCATCACTAGTTTCCTTATTACATCCACTGCTTTACTAGTATCAACATCCTCTCTCGTATAACATAACCAGTTTCTAGATTTGATTCACTAGTTTAGTAGTACAAGGCCTTCACTCATAATACTAATTTCTTTGAATAACACATCACTAGACTCTGACTTTTATTGCATCACTAGTTAATTATATACATTACTTTACTAATATTAAACACCCTTCCTCTGATTTTGTCACTGTTTTCTTTATTCGATTTACTGCTTTAATACTACCAAAACAGCCTCACTCATATTATTATATCGCCAGTTTCTTTACTTTGCACTCCCACTGGCATTACATCCCTAGTTTATTTTATTCAGCGTTTTAATAATACCACAGCACCCTCACCCATATTACATTACCACATTTTCATACTCAGCGTGGTAATGCTATCTACATAACCTCTTTTTTTATGGCATTTCTACTGTAGTTTCTTTTTTCATATTCAGTGTTTTTATGACTTTTTTTCATCTGGAATATTTTTTTTCACATCATGGCTGTTTCTCGTACAGTTGTTTTTTCATCTTTTTCTTTCTCATGTCTTTTTTGCAACTCTTACCTTTTTCTGATCTCATTTTACTTATCTCTTTTCTTACCCTTATCATTCCACTCCATGATTTTTTTTCTTTGTCCCTTCAGTGTCATTCTGTTTTTCATTTTTTTACATCATTTTTTTCTTTGTTATCCTTTTTGCATCATTCATTTATTTCTCAAACCCCTTTTTAGGTCATTCTGTGTTGTCTTTCTGTATCATTCATTTTCGTATAGCCTGTTTCTACTATTAATTTTCTTCATATCTTTTCTGTTTTACTCTTTTCCTATATTCATTGGTTTATTACTATCCTTTATACATTTTTCTTCTCTAGGGAACACATCTGTCAATATTTACAGTCTGATATCCTTTCTACTTTTTTTTTTTAATACATATTTACTAGTACAACTGAATTCGTAGCTACACGACTCTTCTTTCAAAACTTTTCTCTTTTCAGTGATACAGTAACATCATTTTTAGCTAGACCTTAATAAATTCCTTGTCTGTGTCATAAATCACATAAACTGAATCAACGAAATTTTACATTTTTTTATTATCTATCCTGTGTGTGTGTGTGTGTGTGTGTGTGTGTTTATCATGATGCATTAATTTAATCACTCTGAATTTGCTGACTTAGCTGTAATAGTATTGGTGATCGTTGTGGTGGTGATGTGGCGTATGGTGTAGGTTTGGTGGCAATGTGGTGGTGACGGTGGTAGTGTGGCGTATGGTGAGGCGATGATGGTAATATGAAGGTTGTGGTGATGATGGTGGTGGTAGCTTGGTGTTTGATGGTAAAGATGGTGTGGTAATGGTGTGTAATAGTGTGGCGTGTGGTGGTGGTGATGGTGGAAGGATGGGGTAGGGTGGTAATGATGGTGGTTGTGTGGTAAATGGTGGGGATGCCGGTGGCAATTAAGCGTACGAGTATGTTTGGTGGTGATGATGATGGTGGCGGTGTGGTGTATACTGGTGAATGTGATGCTGATGGAGTGCTGTATGGTGATGGCGATGATAACCGAGGAGGTGGTGGCCGTAGTGACGTAAGGTCTTGTGTAACCTAGAGTGACCTCCTGTGTGGGTGATGGTGGTGTGGCTAGTTCGCTTTGCACGGGGTATCGATCTCCCGTCACCACGCTCACCATCCCCAGCCTCACCACGGGGCACCAGCAGGCTCACATCACGCACGGCAGGCCCACAATTGCCACAAGACCCTGATCTGTATTATTTAAACCTGAGACCGCAAATTAAACCTTCAAATTCTTGACATGATCCACTGAAACAAATGATGGAATATAAAAGAGGTTTGACCTTACAAGTATCTTATTTCTTATTGCGCTGTGTGAAGTAAAATGCTGTCTAATATTTCTTTAAACCTTTCAAGTATTAATATAGTCATTAACAGTCTTTCCAAGAGCTTTGCCATGAAAGAGATCCATAAGTTGGGTTAAGTCAATTGACGGTGGAAAGAATTAAGCAGCACGTGAGTCAAATAGTCCACATTTTTTATGCGGGTTTACCTAACTATCCCATTCATTACCTCAGTTATTAATATAGCCTTTTTTTACTACGTTCTTGCTGCAGTCCCACAACTTCACTCAGTATCTACGAGACTCCATCGTGAAGGGGTTAGTAGTATTCTCCACTGACCCGTTTTTTCTAATAGAGCTTTCCATTCTTAAACAAAAACGAAAAATAAAAAGAAAAAGAAATTGTGGGTAATATGAGATAAAAATTCATAGCAGTGAAGCAATCATTAAGCATATCTTTAGGCATGAGACACTTTTCCTGCTCTTCCTGATATACTGGGAAAACGAGATAAAATGAGTGATATGAAATAAAGGACTAGGCCGATGCAGTAAAAACACAGGCGCCCCGTTTCTGTCCGGCCCCACTCCACCCCACCCCACTCCACCCCTCCACCCGTCAATGTTTCCCCCGGCACTCACTCGTCCCTCTCAGCCCGCCACTCCACATCCTCGCCACCACCCACCCTTACTCCCCGTCTCACTCACCGTCATCCGCTCCAACCCCCACCCCTTACCCACTTCCTCCCATCCAACCACACCCCACCCTCATTCACTGTCTCTCCACCCTTACCCGCTTCCTCCTAGTCATACACACTTCAGTTCATCCCACTGCTTCACATCTCCACCTTTATTCATTCCCATTTCACCCACATTTACTCCCATCCCACCCGTGTCTGCTCGCTCACACACACACACACACACACACACACACACACACACACACACACACACACACACACACACACACACACACACACACACACACACACACACCTTCATCCACTCCTGACACAGCCCTACGCTCATCCACTCCCACCTCACCCATATCCATTCCCACCCCAATCCCATCCACTCCCACACAACCCATCGTTATCCATTTCCAACCCCATCCTCAGCCACTCCACCCCACCCCAAGTTTATCCACCCACCTCCATCCTCACCCAACCCCACCCTCATCCACTCTCATCCACCCTTTCCCCACCCCACACCCAAGCACCCCCTGTCCTCACCACCCACAATGTTTGCCATCCCTTTTCCTCTCTCTTACAACTCTTTCATTTTTCTGACACGGAAAATATTCTGGTGTTTTATCCGCTTCGTTTTTATTTTATTTATTCTTAAAATGTTTTCTACACCAGCCCACATTTTTCTTTTTTTCATTCGCTGAGTTTACATTATTTTCCACTCCTATAATTGCCCGGTCCTTTCATCAGTAATTACTTTTTTCTGAAACTGTAAATTATGTGGTCCAAAGATCCGTATATTTCCAGTATAAGGTTTCAGTAGGTTTTCAATGCCTGTTTACACGTTGTTCTAAATATCCATAACTGTGACGGTTCATAATATATCTTGAACATCGAAAGACATCCCCCTGCAGGACCCCAGGATGTAAGCAAAGATTCTGAGGAAGATTAGGAAGACAATCTATCTACCCCCAATTTCTATACGCCTCCCCTTCGAACTGCTGAGGTAATCCGTTTTTCTCACAATTGCGGACAAGACAAGGATCGGCTCAGGACCTCAGATACCTTTATTTCAACAGCATCATCTCGGAAGCATCAGTTTGACGGACGTTTATTCTACCCCAGGACTGCAACAAGCCCCGCAGTGTTAAAGAAAACCTAGAGAGGGCAAGAACACGTAGCGCCAAACTGAGGAGAAACAGGCTGCATTGTTGGGAAATTCCTGCTTCGGCCTGATTCTCCCTGTCATTGTTTATCTCAAAGCATTCCGTCGGGCACACAGCACATAACAGAGTGTCATTCAAGATCCTCCAAGTCCCAGGCACTCCTCTTCAAGCGTTCAAGCCCTAAATGCCCAGCTATACTCAAGGGCGAATATGTGGAAAGGAGAATATGCACAGCTACGCTCAAGGGGAAATAGTTCGAAGGGAAATGAATATTGCCCTCCGCCTCTTGGTCCAGAATGGTAATAACGAGTCCACAGCCACAGACACAGGGACCACAGCCACCACCACAGCCAGGAAGACGCTAACGCTGTTCATATTGACCGCCCTTCTGTAAATGTTGACACGACCTCTCCCCGCACCCGGGAATAATGCTGGCCGTAGGAGCATGAGGTCCATTTGCTGGTAAAGAGGAAGAAGGGAAAGGGACAAGGGGTTAAAATTGTCACGACGTGGACTTCTTTCTGAGAGCGATGCGTGCTTAGTTTGTTGTTCTGCCACTTTTTTTGCCTGGAGATGCTATGTAATTAAACTATTGTCACCTTTTCTCTATTTCTTTTACCTCTTAATCCATCCTTTTTTTTTTTTTCTAATTCCACCTTTTTTTCATTCCTTCCAACTGTTTTTCCTCGAATCTCACCAATTTTCTTCTCCATCACACCCCTTTTTTATTTCATCCCACCTTTTATTTCTCCCATCTCACAGTTTTTGCGTCCATTTGACTCACTCCTTTCCATCCCCCTTGTTTTTTTTTTCTCTCTCTCTCCAATGTTTTCTCTCTTTCTCCTTTGACTTGCATCTTACAAGACGATATTATGCACCCCAAGAAGTAACCCTCTGACTGAAGGGATTAACACTGACCTCCAGTAACTTCGCCAGAACAGTAACGATCTTTCTTTTATTCTACTATTCTGCGGCATTATCTGGTTCACATAAAGCCTTGTCGTAGCGTGGAATTTATTATTTTCCAAGCGCTCTCATTCTTAGCCCTTTCAGACAGGTGACCAACTTTACATTTTATTTTTGCTATCCCCAGTCGACTTTATTGGGCTTAGGAGAGATTTTTCGAACTGGAGGACGTAGATGTAGCCTTCCATTAACCACTTTTATGCAAAACATCTCAAAGTTGAATAAAATACTTTGGTGGTAGCGGGAATAGCAGATAATACGTCCTTGAACTGAAACTTTAAAAAAAGTGAGAAATCTGTTGAAACAAACAACATATAGTCTGTCTGGTTAAAGCTTACTCTTTGGTTCACATGAAGCTTAACTCTGTATTTGTAAACAGGTCTAGTTGGCCAATCACAATTCCGAGCCTCGTTCGTCTGTTTACAGATCCGATGCCGAGGCTGGGTTGGCAGCGTAAACAGTACGGACTATAAGCAATTGACTGTTACCTGCGGCTAAAATCAACATTTCAGGAATACAACAGCCAGACAGAGCGATGATGTGAACCGGGGATTTGCAAAACATTGTTCTTATCTCGTAACGCTGATAAAATGGGAACTGATACAATGAGTCTGACGAGAGCAAACTAAAGTCCTCTTCTCCAGTCGTGATGAATGTGTAATCTGACGTCTATTTATCTCTATTCCGTAAGAGGTGGCCACAAAGAAATCGTCTCCATGTCGCCCTGTTCCCTGCCATTTCGCTGCCCATCCCCCAAGCTTACACCGCCTTCTCATATATACCTCTCTCTTCCATCTCTCCATCTCATCCCCGGTCTCTTCCTCCCTCTCCCCCCGCTCCTCCACCCTGCTATCATACACTCTCCTCGTTAGTCTGTCACTCTTTATACACTCCACATGACCAAACCAACTCAGTGTATTTCTCCTAACGCTTTCTATCACATCCACTGCCACACCACAACTCTCTTTCACTCCCTCATTTGTCAGTCTGTCTCCCAGTGTAATCTGACGTAAGTATAGAAGATACCTGCATAAATATTAAAATGTAAAAATAATCTGCAATATCAGGCAGAATCATGATCATCGCTTCATGATTTCCACGTCTATATATGCAGTGGACAATGTACCTATCGTTTTACCTCATTCCGTACATGAACCTATAGGTATAATCTCCTTTTCTCATTCCGTACATGAACACAGATATAATCCCCTTTTCTGTACCATAAGAGCTGCAGGACTGCTTGCATCATAGGTACAGAATAATGTAGTCGCAGTTAATTAAAAATATATATATTACTGATTATTTGCGATGCGTAAGATAGCAGTGTCGCATCCATTTTCTTAGCTAAACATCAGAAAGGCCTTGTTATATATTGTTGATTTTACTCTTTATTTTCTACAAAGTATACATTAATAATAACAGAAAATTCGCCTAATAAAGTTCCATTGCTTCCCAAAGTTGATGCATCAGTTTATTCCAATTTACATTACGAATCATATGGGAAGAGTTGTGATATTTCTGGAACAAATCTCTAACATGACTAAGACTAACCAACTGGAAGACCAGAGGGATGTGGATGGTAAAAATCCTGCGTTATTTTCTGAGACTGTCTCCCAGGAAATGAGGTTCTGATTTTGTTCGTATTTCCTTCCCTCTCCTCTCCCCCACCAAAAAAAAAAACTGAAATAATAGTGCACACACACACGCACACACACACACACACACACACATACACACACACACACACACACACACACACACACAAATACTTAAGCTTTTTTTTTTTTTACCACTTCAAAGGGACAAATTATTCAAGGTAACAAATCTCAGCATTTCCTTTCCCCATTAAAAGAGTATTAAGTAAGAGACCTTTCTCAGCTATGTGTCTCTAGCCTGAAAAGTGATATTAAGCAATCATTTGACTTCTAATACTTTACAAACCTTACTGCACCTTATGATTTTTCCCTTCTTCATAATCGTGCTGAAAACTATGGAAACTATGCGTCTTTAGATTGAAAAAGATGGATAATAATTTTCCTTTACATACTTCACAAGCTCTTACTATACTTTATCCTTCCGTCTTTCTCGATAAACATAACAGCTTTACGTTCTACCTGTTAGCGGATCCTGTTTATTCTTTTCGTTAGCGTTAAAGAGGCTGTCGGATGAGCGTAAATGGAGCGAGTTTGGGTGATAAAGGGGGCAGGACACGCCATAACACACAGGGAATGCCAGATTTCTTAACTTGCACGCCATTTAGGGTGACTGTACATAACCTGCAGCACGGCTGATAAAGAGAATACGTGTTGATACTGTGGAGCTCTAATGGTGCTCTGTAAGGGAATGGAAATAAGAGTGTCAATGGTGTAACTCTCTCTCTCTCTCTCTCTCTCTCTCTCTCTCTCTCTCTCTCTCTCTCTCTCTCTCTCTGTTGTGTGTGTGTGTGTGTGTGTGTGTGTGTGTGTGTGTGTGTGTGTGTCTGTGTCTGTGTCTGTGTGTGTGTTTGTGCATATTAAGAACATTCATAATATATTCTATCCAGTAATTAAAACTCAGCAACTGATTTTACCATTGTTTCTATTTGACGTAAATTTTTTCTTCCTTCACCCAAATGAATTCGTGCAAATTTATAAGTTATACAAATTTTCGCCTAATTATAAACTGAAGACGCCTGTATTCTCGTAGATCAAGGAGGCTCCCTATCACCTCTTCCTTAGCAACTTATTTTTGGATATGTCTGGTTAACATATTTTACACATTGCTTATGCCGAGTATGGCGATTTTAAAAGGATTTATATGACACAGAGGAGGACAATAAGGTGAACTAAGCAAAATAAATCGACGGGGAAGAGGTGTTAGGGAGCTTCCATACCCAGCCAGAATACAGGTCTGTCAATATTATACCCATCTCTAGACCACATAAGGGAGGACAGAGCACACACACACACACACACACACACACACACACACACACACACACACACACACACACACACACACACACACACACACACACACACACACACACACACACACACACACACACACACACACACACACACACACACACACACACACACACACACACACACACACACACACACACACACACACACACACACACACACACACACACACACACACACAGGACACTCAACATACATGGCTACCCTTGTCCTGTGGTGGAGGCCTAAGTTTAAGATTTATTACACCAACATTTCTGGCTTACTTCGTCCTAGTAAAAAAAATTATTGCTGGTGGTTTTCGGTCCCTGTTCTCTCTCTCTCTCTCTCTCTCTCTCTCTCTCTCTCTCTCTCTCTCTCTCTCTCTCTCTCTCTCTCTGTGTATTTCTCTTTCTCTTGGTCTTCCTCTTAAATCTTTCACTCTCCATGTCCTTCAGTTCTTTCTCTTATTCTTTCTCCTCCTCTTGTCCTCAGCCTTCGTCTTTCTCTTTCTGTAGGGGAACAACAAACGTAGTGCGGAGATAAAAGGTGAAGGGAGAGAGGAAAAAGAGGAAGAGGTCAAGAAAGGATTAAAGAGAGGTCAAGATCGTGAGGGCGTATACACACACACACACACACACACACACACACACACACAGAGTTACCCTTCGCCACCCTCTCCCTTGCTACTAATCTCCCTCTTCTCCTCCTCTCATTTTTTTTTTCATTTGAGACCTAAGTACAGTTGTTCCCCTCCCTCACAACACACACACACACACACACACACACACACACACACACACACACACACACACACGGTATAAAACACTAACTCTTTTCTTTTTGCCGGTAACGCGACTGGGGTTGATGGCGAGCAGGAACAGACCTCAGATATAAATGTTTCTGGTAATGTTTTTTTTGATATCCTGTTGGGAGGAAGCTGTTGATGTATGGTCTTTGAAGAGTTGGTTCTTGTTAGTTGTGATGGTAAATTAACACACACACACACACACACACACACACACACACACACATTCAGTAGTTAGATAGATTGATGGATAGACAGATAGACATATGGACAGATGAATAGATAAATGGATAGATGGATGGATGGATGGATTGGTAGATGGATGGATGGATAGAAAGACATAGATATATAGATAGACAAATAGATAGATAGATACGAGTAGATAGATAAATAGATAGAAAGATGCAATTCACAGTAGAAGTGCTCTCCGAAACTCTAATATATATATATATATATATATATATATATATATATATATATATATATATATATATATATATATATATATATAATATGTGTGTGTGTGTACGTATGTATGTATGTATTATTGTATTAAGAAAAATAACCTGACACTACTTACAATTGGCTTCTTTTTTTTTTTTATGAACAGAGGACATCAATAATCTGGTATATGGATTTTTTGTATTTATTTATTTTTCCGTCCACTGTTCATCATCTGTAAAAAGAAAAAAATATAAATACCTTTTCATAACAAGCATAGACGGTTGAGCTCTACTTGTCATGACGTACTAGAGAAGAAATATAAGTCAACGTCTTTATTATTTACGTTCATGCGTTTACATAACATTTTGTGAGATCTTATGGGTATTTTGAGGTAAATATAACTTTCATTAACCCCGGCAATGCGAGAGATTTTTCTTTTGCAGTGTTTGTGCTGGAAATATGAAATATTTCCTCACTGAACTTTTCCATTAGCTTTGCCTGCGTTGGACTTTCAGGAGGAATAATGGGTAATCAGGAATTCAGAGTCACGCTTCAAAAATAAGAGCCAACTGAGCTTATCATACATAATCAGGAATAGTTCTGGGATAAATTTATTTTGACAGATTATGCAAAGTTGATATGACAGTCGCTTTAAGTGAGATTGTTTCCAGTTCATTCATCACGAGAGGAGCTGAATACTCATCTGGTAATAACAAAAACATATTCATCATCATCATCATCATCATCATCAAGGCCATCACTCTTTTTTTCACCTAAACATGGAATGAGGACCACAAGTAAAAACAATCTTCCTAACGCATCTGATAGTTGAATAATAACCTAAGTAACATCATTGGGGAAGGCAGACGAGGAAGAAAGTTCGTGGACTTCCCAAAGACCCCCAAAATGCCTCAAGGAAAGGGAAGAGTGCGGTAACAAAGGCCAAGAGAGATAAGTCTGAGGCGACCAGCTAACGAGAACCATGAACACAGAGGGTGGGGTCTATTTTTCATCATCTGTAGGTGGAAAAAAAGCGTGATAGGTGTTCTGTCTTTCGTTTTCTTCTCTGCCTGGTACCTTCTTCTGCACGTTCTTTATTTGGGGGGAGGGTAATAGGCTATTTACGTTATCATCATCATCATCATCATCATCATCGTCATGTCTATAATAATCTTCCCAGTACAGTGGTTAGTTACAACCTTCATAAATCCCTCCAGTATGAGAAGTCTTGTGTAAGCTGACCTATAAGATCTAGAGGTAAAACACACACACACACACACACACACACACACACACACACACACACACACACACACACACACAAAATGGCATCCCACTAAAAGGTTAACTCTATATGTCAGATCAATCTCATTTAAGGAATAATATCCGACGGGAACTCGAAGCCTCCATCCAATATCAGAGTCCGAGTGCTTATAATCCTACGTAACTTGGGTGTGAGGGAACGAGTCCAGAAGTTTACATAAACCTGTGAAAAAATGAATCCTTAGGAGCCTGTATAACTTAACCAAGAATTTTAGAGAAGGAAATGATTACAAAACTCAGTCTGAACGATTCCTGTAGCCCAGAATCGGAAGGAACCCTACCATACTTCATAACAAAAAGATGATTCGAGCGTAATCCTGCACTGCCAGGCAATTTGTGAGCTGCCATGTGACACTGGGAGACGCACTTGGCATAGGGTAATAAGACGAGAAAAAGAGTTGGATTTAGGGACGTATTATTAAGTGGTACAAGAGTCTTACTGGCATATTTTCCTTTCATAGTTCGTCTTTCGTGGTTCCTCTTTCTTTCCTACCACCTCTTACATTATTTTGTAGTGCCTCTTCCCATTGTAGCCCCACTTCTTTTCGTATAGCACCTCTTCCTTTCCTAGACTCTCTTCCATTATTGGTACCCCTTCCTGTCGCATAGCACGTCTTCCCTTCCCAGTACTTTTTCCTTTCCTAGCCCCTCTTCCTTTCCTAGCACCTCTTCCTTTTATAACTCCTTTTCGCAGCACGCCTTCCTTGGCGATTAATTTATGTCGCACAATGATTTTCTTTTGTACTGTATGTTGTATAAATGGCTTTCATAGCGACATAATTTACCTCAAGAACATACCAGAGGACATGAAACTGTAATGCCCTGAATAAATCACTAACGAGGAGGCGTTGAGTGTCGTTTGTTTGGTTGTTGCGTGCAGTAATCCAGGAGAAGACTTGGGATGTGCAAAAAAGTTAATTGTCGTCCTTCATGGCTCTGGTGATGGAGAGGGAAGCCTTCACGTGGTGGCACCGATATAACCAGGTGGATCCACTGCCTGGTTATATAAAAGTCCCTCATCTACCTCTCTATCCCGCGAAAGAAGGATTGTGGACTACAAGAGGAGTTTTTTAGCCTGCAGTCCACCGGGTTCCCGCTTAAAAATTTTTGAACTGGAGGGGATAGACACAGCCATAATAAACCCCATTTGGTACGATAAGCCTTTATTAATCTAAATAAAGTCGCCCGGTAGTATAAAAAATAAAATAAACAGGACGTCATCCGGGGTTAAGAGGTGACTTTACTCTGCTTTATTTCCCCCGACGCCCCACACCCCCGACGGAGAACATCAGGAGGGGAAACTGTCGTCATTTATCTTCATTCGCAAATCCTACTACGAACACTGGCATTGACCACTTGTGAATTTTTGGCCAGAAGGAAGCTGAAAATATCGACATTGGTCATTTTCACAGGATAAAACGTGATTTAAATAGATGAATTTTGGGTGAAAGTAACTTTGACATAATATCAAGTAAGTGGTAAACAGTATGATGCTCCGGCTTACTAGAACATAAGAAGATAATAAGCAGTTTCTCAAGCACTAAAAAAATAATGGACGATCTTCAATGTTGTTCTTTATTTAATCACGGCTAAATTGAAGAAAAACATGGTTCAACAATGGGCTGATATGCTGAGCTATTTTTACACGATATTTTTCCATACTAAACACGATTTAAGCAAATACTACGAAACGTCTCAGTGTCTGTGTTATTGCTGCCTTTAGAATGTTTATTTGGCTTCAGAAAAAATGTTGAGGCGGAAAGGTTAGATATTGCTTTAATTTACCCCTTCAGTACAACAGGCTTCTTAAATATCAATAAAATCGTCCGGAGTAAGCAAAAATAAATCAGTAAGTCAGGTTACCGAATTGAAGAAGTTAATGCTCGATGCTGACGTAGACCTGTATTCTCGTAGGGTATGGGGGCTCCCTAGCACCTCTTCCTTAACGATTTATTTCCCAAACTACTCATTAATATCCTCTTTTTTTCTTCTTATATATTTTTTAATGTCGATAAAGATTGCATGACTTACACACAAGAATATAGCAACGGAGTAGAATCAGAAATAACAAGGTAACTTCCTAACGCCACAAGATTACCGCCTTATAGTCGTGGCCGGTGTTTTTTTCTTTCTAATCCCCTAATCTACACACAATCCCTTTTTGGTAAGCAATTGAAAACCTCATCATCTTTTAATGCAAGGAAAAGGAACCAAACGCCAGAAGCCCGCAATATTATTCCCTCCAAAGAAAAAAAAAATAAGAGAGAGCCAAATTCAAGACCCGTTCATTTCGAAGGGTTTATATAGCTGGCAGTATATAAATTTGAAAAGGAAGCTCCCTAACACCTCTTCAACAACGATTTATTTTTGGTTACGGCTGGTTAATATCAATATGTCTATTATTAACTCTGAATATGAAGGTATTTAGATTATTTAAAAGAACAGAAGAGTATAGAAAGGATTCATGAGCAAAATAAATAGCTTAGGAAGAAGTGTTAGGGAGCTTCCTCAGTCGACGAGAATACGGGACTAGGAGTTTAGAGCCTGTACTCTCTTCACTTAAGAAAGCTCCCTTACACCTATTCCTAAGCGATTTATATGGTTACTTACACCTTATTATCCTTATATGTGTTACATAATCCTTCCAAAATAGTCATACTCTGCATTAAGTAACCAACAAAAGTATATTAACCAATCATATAAAAAAAAAATCGCTAAGGAAGAGGTGCTAGGGAGTTTCCTTACCCGACGAGAATACGGGTTTAGGTGACTACTGTGGGGTGTGGGTGAGGGTGTGGGTGAGGGTGTGAGTGAGGGGAAAGGTGAGGGGGGAGGGGGAGGGAGTGAGGGGGGACAGAGAACGGCAGCAACAGGGTAAACACATTAACTGGGTGTCACGTGAGGGGGGGTAGAGGAAAGTTACACTGTTTTCACGCTAACGTGGGAATGCATTCGTGTGGTGGCACTGGAGAGGGACACCTTCATGTGGTGGCGCTGGAGAGGGACGCGTTCGTGTGGTGACTGGGCTGTGGAGCTGTCCGGTTATACAGAAGTCCCCTAATTCCCTTCTTCTCCCCCAAAACTGGGATGGTGGACTGGAGCAGGACAACTTAGGCCTGCAGTCTACTGGTTTCACATTTCAGACGAACCTGGTGCTACTACTACTACTATTGCTACTACTGCTACTACTGTTGCTACTACTACTACTACTACTACTATTACTACTAGTTACTACTACCACTATTACTACTGCTACTACTCTAACTTGGCCTAAATTTGACACATGTCCATCTTGAATACTGAGCAATATCAAGATTATTAACACAAATAAGAGCACTAGTCACGAAGTGCTATGGGAAACGATGTTGAACCCCAGAATTATTTTATTTTTCCATCAGTCAACGGGAAATAAGCTGCAAAGGGACGAAAACCTGATCAGTTAAGATAAAAGAACAGTCACATAAACTCTTCAGTACGGGGATGTGTACATTATTTCAGTATATTACACCTTTCAGTACAATAGTGTCTTTTTTAGTTTCTCTGGGCCAGATTCGATTACAGGTTAGGGCAGGGAACAGAGTGAATATTTAAATTTCGTTCAAACAGACTTTCATGACCTTCCATAAGACGGACTGACATCTCATCAAAACAACCCCACTAACACCATTACGTTAGTACTGAATGAGTCTTGGAATGTATTTAGAATATGTGTAGGTATTAGCGCTGAAGTGGTGTTATGTGAAGGTGTGTAGTATATAGGAGAACTGCTGGACCGTAGGGTGGAGACTGTCAAGCTTATGCCCTGAAATGGAAGCATAAATTAAACGCGCACGAGCTTATGCACACACACACACACACACACACACACACACACACACACACACACACACACACACTCTATCTACATATCTCTCTATCTATCTATCAATCTCTCTCACCATTTCTGTCACATCCATTACCATCAGTCACTCCATCACCCCAGCTAAAGCCCATATCCCACCTCGTCACCTCAGAAAGATTAACCATTATCATATATACACTATACCCCGCCCACTTCAACATGCCCTAAAATTGCTGACTCCCTACCTTCATTGCTAATCTGAAGGAAGAAATCAACACTAAAATATGATGCTGACCAGGAAAAAATGCTATGGAAAAAACGCAGAGCTGCCGTCTTTTCCAAATGTCTATTGAACTTGAGGGGAGATTAACGTTAGATAAAAATACTAGTCATGAAGAAGAGCTATGGAAATAATATAGAGCCCTAGTGGTCTTATTCTGCCACGGAAATAAGGAAAATAAGCTGCAAAATTAACGTGTATCTCCGGCAGTGTTAAGGGAAATAAACTTAAGAAATTTCTACACATGAGTATATACGTTTTCCTGGGTCTCGACCTCCCTTAGCCCAGAAGCAAGGGATCATCAGAAAGCCATTATTGGAACGTATTACCTCTTTCCCTCCCTCCTCCTGATGGGTCTGTCTTCACAACCAACACATTTCCTTCCATATACAAATTGAAGAGCCTTAATCACACTGCGTTCCTTGTACCTCTTTTGGTAAATTTAGATCAGAATTTCTAAGTACATTTGGATTTTTTTTTTTTACTCGAGCTTGTACATTCTTAGAGCTGCAAGAGGCCCGTATTTAAGTCGACTGAGGAAGTTCCCTAACATTTTTTCCTCTGCGATTTATTTTGTTTGTTACACTTTACTGTCCTGTTCTGTGTTTACATTAATCCTTCCTATATCGCCATACTCAGCATAATTAACGTACAAAAGAAAGCTAGCCATATCCAAAAACAAATCGCTAAGCAAGAAGTGCTAGGGAGCCTCCTTACCCGACGAGAAAAAAGGCCATAGTGACGCGGAGTCGTATTCTCAAATATAAAACTCAGATCTATTTATTTATTTATTTATTGAAGAGCTAGACAACATTAGGAAGATTTAGCACTCTTCCTTCTCTATCCTGCCTGAAGAACACATTAACTGACTTTTTTTTCTCGTAATTTAAGATTTCTTTTTCTCTGTAGGAGGAACAGCAGACTTGGGAAAATAATGCAGTCACTTGTCCTTGTTCTTCCTATTAATTCTAATCTAAGTTACGACAGGGAATCGATTGTAAATTTGTTAGAGAATCTCACCCATAGATTGTAAATTCGATGGTTGTTTGTCGTAGCCTGAGGGGTGAATCAGTCTGTGGAAATGTCCTCGTGTTCCTGATAGGTATAAATGTACGCCTTCTTTCTGCTTCACATCCTGTCATTGATTCTAGTACAGTATTTCTCAGTCAGGGGTTCGTGGACCCAAACGGGACTGCAGAGAGCTGCCAAAGGGTCCGCGATATGGCTAAGGAAAATTATTAAATCTTCTGTTTAAACTATCGCTCGCGCGTGCGTGCGTGCGTCCGTGCGTGTGTGTGTGTGTGTGTGTGTGTGTGTGTGTGTGTGTGTGTGTTAATATTAACAGTCAAAAGATTTTTGAAGAAAACTTAAATCTTTTTCATTTAAATTTAGTCCCCAACTTTGTGGACTTGTATCTAACCCCATTTCATTCAACAATGATGTGATTCTCCTTGACACCGATTTACATTTTTTAGCTGAGAATGTTATTTGAAAAAAAAAAAAATCATTCATCAAGTAGTAAAAAATGTATTCTTTAGTTTTATTGCCACCTGTTTTTTTTTTTTTTTTTTTTTTTCGTGCACTGACAAAAGTTGATAGAAAACAATGAATCAGTTATGAAAGTCTTGGGAAAACTCATGCAGCGGTTTACTTTACAGATTTAGATGGAATTAACGTTTGATATGGCTCGACGTGCTAGAATTGGCTCGTTTTGGCTCATATTGGCTCGATTCCAATCGTGTGGACATTTACTACCTACTTACAACACGTGAAAATAATACAAATAGGTCAGCTGTATGTTTTATAAGACAATATTGTGCATACCTTACATTACCCTCTGTGTAATAGACATGGAAACTTGACCCGTGCATGATGGGATTCCAGTAATGATTTAACTTTCTCGGCTTCCTTTTACTCAATATCTGATGAGTAATATAGTCTGGCGTTAGCTGTAATATAAGCTAGTGTTATTTTGATTATGAGAAGGTTAGTGGTGACGGTAATACATCTCTCAGACTTCTATGACTCACTCCTCTGAATAATAGCGTCTGGCATTAACTGGAATGAAATATTAGAGATGTGACTGTGAGAGGGTCAGTGTTATTTTATGCCGTGCTAATTAAGATTGAATAATCCCAGCGGCAGCCTGAATATTTTATCATGGCCGTCTCTAATACCGGGCTTAGTGTGCAGTGACATTTTTCTGAATTTTTTATTCGGCTGGACCGCAGCTTGGCCATTGAGCAGAACGTATTTCCTTGTGCACTTCTCCCTGTGTAGACTATATGCCTGTCAAACTCTATACTTGTACGCCTAATAAACGGCGGCAGAGAGTTACATCTTCAGCGAAATTTATGTTCCTTGGCGTTACTGATCATTGGCCCTTCAGGACTCGTGATTCACAGCTTGAATGTGTTTAGTCAAGGCAGGATAGAGATACAGGCAGGCCGGGACTGCACACACGCAATGCAGGACAGGAATGAACAGGGCAGGGGGAGAAATGTGCAAGGCTGGAAAGGACAAATACACAGCACGAAAGGACACAGGCAGGGAAGGACAGGATCATGGTAGGCAGGAGAACGCAGGCAGTTCAGGGACAGGAGTGGCACAGCAGGTCTCACAGCAGCGTTCTGTAGCGCCGCCTTATCCACCATTTATTTAATGGAAGTTGCGTGTCGCGGAGCCCCCGCTGCCCCCCCTCCTCTATAGTCCTTCATTCCTTCCACCATTAACCTCCGTAACACCACGATAAAGGACGCGTATTAGGCTCCGCTTACCCTCTCACTCACTCACTCTTTCAATACATACATACATACATATATACATATATATATATATATATATATATATATATATATATATCTATATTTTTTTTTTTTTTTTTTAATGCGAGGAAGAAGGAACCAAAGGCCATGAGCCCGCAGTAACAGTTCCCTCCAAGAGAAAAACAAAATACAATAGAGAGCCAAATTCAAGATCCGATCATTTTGAGACTAGATGCAAAAAATTTGTGCAAGAGTAAGGACTAACCGAATGACAATTTTTTTTTTTTTCAATAAACCTCTGTTTGTGTTTCTGATCAGATCATTTACTCCGTGTCTACAGGCATTCTTCTTTCATCCCGAACACGTCCCACTCCAAATGGTCGATCCAAAGAGCACCAGCCACTGTTTTCCGGTTGAAAAGAGACCCGCCGGTATGAATAGTTTCCCCATTCCTGCTGTTGTGAGGCATGCTGGATGACACGGAACTGACGGTTTGTATGTTGGCAAGAACACGATTTCCGTCAAATATTCGTGCGATTTTCCGCAATGCAGAAACTGAGAGGAAATTTGGGTTATTTCATTTTCTTTAATTTGAACTGCTATGTCGTGATAAGTGCAAGATTACCTCACTTTTAACCCCTCAAGTTCAGATTTGTCTCCTATGTAGAATAAAAAATTTTGAAGGTAGCAAAAAGATAACGTAAAATGATAGGCTGACGGTAAAAAAAAAAAAAAAAAAGTTATATACTTTCTCTATATTACCCAGAAATACTCCATCTTTGTCCACCATTTATTTTTATTACGGAAATGGTCACGCTGCCTTTGTCACCTCTTGGCCGCCTTTTCCCCTCTGGAGAAACTTCTTGTCACGGATTCATCCAGGATTTGGGTGATACCGAAACTTTAAGGGCCTTAGCTCGAGATTCCTAAACCACTTTTATCTCCCCCGTCTCTCAGTGTAAATAATTTTCTGTTTTGCCTCTCATGCTCCCTGCTGCCCTGCCTACTTCATCTACCTGAACTATACAGCCTTCATACCTGCCTCACCTCACCTAGCCCTTCATCTCTACTTAACCTAATTTGACCTACCTAGTATAAACAGCCTACATACCTGCCTCACCTAACCTAGCCCTTCATACCTACTTGACCTTATTTTGACCTCAAAGGGCGTGGTCTGCCTGCACATGACTAAAAATTACCTGCTCTACTCTCCCCTAAACTTTATTAAACTTTTTAAACTTACCTGCCCGTCCATAATCTTCAACTTCCTTATATTTTCTAGTGGTTATTACAATTCCTTCACTCATTCACTACAGTCCCCGTGCCAATTCATGTTCATTCACATTATCTAGGCGAAATTTCTCGGTCAGTGCAACTTATTGTCCATAGCCCAGTGGCAGAATGAGACAACACTACTGCCCTACATTCTTTTCATAATACTTCCTTGTGACCAGCATCATGTTTTAGTGTTAATATATTGTTACAACTTAGAAATCAAGAAGGAGAAATTGTAACTTTAGTAAATGTGAGCAAAGTATTGTTTTCCACTGCTATGCATTTCATTGCTTCCCAGTATTTTTGTCACCTAATTTAACCTAACCTAACCTAACATAACTCAGCCAAAATATCAAATTCTATACTTATTTCCTTAAATATATAACCTGCACTCTTCTAACCTAACTTTAATGTAACTTTTCTTAACCTGACATAATATAACTTAACGTAATCTATCCCAATCTTACCTAACCTACCAAAATTTATCTTAATCTGACCTAAAGTAACCTAACCTAATTCATCCTAATCAAACCTAATCTAACGTAACCTAATATAATTCATCCTCTTCATCCTCATTTAGCCAAGCCTAACCTAACCTAACCCGTCCATTCATAGTCTATCACTCTTTCACCTCAGCTCCACACACCGAATCAATTTTCCGCAGACCTCCTCCTATACACCTCAGTTCTTCTCACATTTTTCTTTCACTTTTCGTCCTTTTTTTTTTCTTGCACCAAACCTCGAATCCTCCCCACAACTTTACGGTTTTTCCCCCTCATCTCTTCCACTTCGACTACCCTGTTGTTGCTCTTTCTCACAAAACTGAACTTCTGCTTCAAACTTTTACTCTTCTTCCAAAAATCAACATTGGATGATAGTAACCACTACAATTCCTCTCTCTCTCTCTCTCTCTCTCTCTCTCTCTCTGCCTTTTCAGCACGATAACTTCTCCTTTGGCTACCATGGGGCGATTTTATTCAGCTTTTTGAGAGACTTCCAAATATACACTATTTACTCATTCACGACAGGAAGTGCCAGAAATTGTATATTTTCTCACCATTTTTCTAACCCTTTGAATGTCCGTAACGTAGTTTTTAGTTTATTTATTTTACACTATTTAACTCTGAATGGCTTACTGTATTCTATTTTTTTTTTAAGAATGTGTTTTAATCCCGCCTGCTCAAAATATTCTGTTGTTTTACGTGGAAACGGTGACATAAAAGGAAAAGACGTTCCCGATTTGTGTGAGTTGATGTAATGATTCTCTCTCTCTCTCTCTCTCTCTCTCTCTCTCTCTCTCTCTCTCTCTCTCTCTCTCTCTCTCTCTCTCTCTCTCTCTCTCTCTCTCTCTCTCTCTCTCTCTCTCTCTCTCTCTCTCTCTCTCTCTCTCTCTCTGCGCGCGCTCTTTTTTGTCCAGTGTGTATGAGCTTGTGAATGTTATAGATATGTGCTTGTGAGTATGTTATCTGTATGTGGTTGTGAATATGTTGTATGTGTTTGTATGTTATGTGCATGTATGTGTATGTTTTCTGCGTGCGCGGGCGTGTCTATCACTGCGAAATTAATATATGATGAGAGCACAGAGTCTGACAAAATCCTATCACCAATACACAAATACAAGATTATCGCTTCTATAACCTTCTTTTTTTTTTTTTCATGACTTCTTAACACCTCTTCAGTATTTTTATGCCTTCCTTTTACCTTTATTACAAGCTTCTTTTTTTTTTCAGTTTCATCCCCTCTTTAATTGTTTACATTGCTTTCTCCCTGCTTTTTTCCTTCCTCCCTTCCTGGTGTATCCTGTTATATTAAATGATTTTATCTGGCTCACATCAACCTCGCTTCCCTGTTCTCATCCTCGCTTCGTTTTTCCCCTCTCTTTCTCTTTCCCTCTTCCCTCCTCCCACGTCTCTTTACAGAATTAAATCGCTTATGTTCGCTCGGGTATATCGCATTTAATGACTAACACATGAACATAACGTTATTCATCACCAGATTACTTTCTTAAATGATCAAGTAATGAGTTATGTTATAGCCTGTTTCCTTAATGACACTTCAGCCGTAATAACAACTTCCCTAAATCGGTTTAACTATTTATGTTTATTAAGCTAACGCAGCAAACGGCAAGCAGGATGAAAATGATTCCGCTGTGTCATGTTCTATTTTACAGTAACCATTAAAATGAATTAATATTCTTCGAAGTACTTTTTATACTGATTTACCATTAAGCACAATGAAATGTTGGGGTGAAGTTCACGAATTATGGTTATATATTTTTTTCTATATAAAATGACAAACAAAATTGCTTTAGTTAGAACAAAATTAACAAACTTTAGCTGAGCTGTTTTAAAAATGCAAACACCAAGATTCATCAGAGTGTGTTTGTGATGGCGGGAGGAGAGGAGATTCCCTGGATAGTAAAACTGATTCATTACCACTCCTCAGTTTCATAGTTTTATTCCTTTAGCTCATTGTCCTAGGGGAGAGAGAGAGAGAGAGAGAGAGAGAGAGAGAGAGAGAGAGAGAGAGGAAAGTAACTCAAAATGTTTTTATCCAGTTTTAACTAAACTTAGTGCAAGGTTTGACGGTTGGCGAAGGTGTTGATCTATTATTTTTTAGCACAATAGGTCAAAGGTCAAGGTTACATAGCAAGGTCAGCTTAAGAGTTCTTATCTGACTTCAACCAAGATTTGTGGAAGGGTTCAGGATAAGGCAAGGATAAAAGAATTCAGTTTTGAGAATCAGTCAGATGTCATAGCCACTGGGAAAGGTCAGATGTCGAGGTCACAGGCAAGGTCATTTCAGTTTCGTCCGGATTTGGTCCAAAGTTAGGGGAAGTGTTAAGGGTCAGTCAAGAAGGAAGCAATTGGATTTTGAGGGCAATTCAAGGTAAAGTCAAGTGTTCAACTCTTAGACCAATTGGCGGAGCGGGGGTGTTGGACCGTCAGAGTGCTCCATCTTGTTTTAATTTAACCTCGCAGCTACCAGACAATTTTATTCAGCTTAGAGGAGAGATTCGTCGAACGGGAGGAATTATCAGACATTTTAATTCAGCTTCATAGAGAGGTTTTTGGAATGGAGAAGTTATCAGACATTTTTATTCAGCTTATAGGAGAGTTTTCGAACGGGAAGAGTTATGTAGAGCCTCGTTTTCGTTTTCGTTTTCGTTTTTAAAGGCTCCAACATGCTTGCATGTGTCGGCCTTGGTCACCTAATGGCGGCTCTCCACGCTGCACGATCCATTGCAGCCTCACTAAGAAAAAGCTCTCCCTTAAACCTAAATAATATGGTCTAGTGGCATCAAGAATACATTGAAAGAGGCCTATATAGTGAAAGAATGAAGGGGGAAGGGAGGCTGGGTGGACGGAAGGGAAGAGGATTATCCAACACTTGCTTGACACCCACTCACTGGAGGCCAAGAATCTATCCAACACTTGCTTGACACCCACTCACTGGAGGCCAAGAATCTATCCAACACTTGCTTGACACCCACTCACTGGAGGCCAAGAATCTATCCAACACTTGCTTGACACCCACTCACTGGAGGCCAAGAATCTATCCAACACTTGCTTGACACCCACTCACTGGATGCCAAGAATTCCTAACCCTTTGAATAAGCTGACCTTTTATTTATTTTTTTTATCTTATACTTTTTATACTGCTAGATATATTCATTCTAGGAGAGTGACCGAGGAGTAAAGGGATAATAAAGACTGTACGTAACCCTTCGTGTTTAAAAAATAAATGAGAATAAAGTTTTTGGAGTTAATAAGAAATAAAGATATTGATAACAACAGGAACAAGAACAACAACAGCAACAACAACAACAATAATAATAATAATAATAATAGTCGCCGCGTTCAAGGGATTAATCTCGAGAATATAATTACTCTCTCTCTCTCTCTCTCTCTCTCTCACACACACACACACACACACACACACACACACACACGCACCGTCGACGCATTCCTCCCAGTTCCATCTCTTCCCCCTTACTTCCACCCTCAACCTTTCAGATGTTGTGCTTTTAGGTCTCTTGCACGAAGTCGACCTTGATTTTGCCACTTAACTATTCTCTCTCTCTCTCTCTCTCTCTCTCTCTCTCTCTCTCTCTCTCTCTCTCTCTCTCTCTCTCTCTCTCTCTCTCTCTCTCTCTCTCTTATTATTGGGTCTTGTGGGTTTTGGTGAGAAAGTATGGAAGAGAGGTTTGGTGAGATAGGGAGCACGTGTCGCTGCTGAATAGGAATAGAAAGGCCTGAAGCCACTTATGTGGGGTCCACCCCTCACAGGATGCAGCGTCACACAATCGCACCACATCTGACACATATGTGCACCACATCTCAAACACATCTCACAGTCGCACCTCCCTTGAGCTGCGTCACAACAGTCTCCTAACATTCACTGAACTAAAACATTGATCTATTTGTAGTCTTTATTGCCTTGGTCTAGTGCTGAAGAGGGATGCCTTCACGTGGTGGCACATATATTGTTGGGCGGCTTCACCGCCTGGTTATACAGACATCCCTCAGCTCGTTTCCCATCCCACAAATGGGGAATGGTGAACTACAGGATGGAAATTTTTAGCGTGCAGTCCACCGGGTTCACGTTGCAGATGACCCTGGGACCACACAAACAACCACTACCTTGCTCTACATTTACTCCAGTGGCTGTGGTCGGGTTTCTGGCTCTCTTCCCCCCAGGCAGTGCAGCTTGAATCTCATTAAATCTTGACATTTAGGAATTACCATAGCTTAGGCGAGATGATAAAAGCAGTTAATATCAGAGCGCATCGAACAAATGAAGTATTGTTCCTCTCACCTCACTGTCCGGAATATTATGCTGAAGTAGTAGGTAGCATAAATCGCTCAGGAACAAGTGCTACGAAGTCTCCTATGCCACCAGAATAACGTATCGTATTTGTTCATTGATATTTCTCTCTTGTAATCGAGTAAATATGATACGTTGTTCTGGTGAGCGTATTCCAGAGACTTCTTTGCACCAGTTCCTAAGCGATTTGTATTACGTACATCTTACCACCCTCCGCTAAGTACCTGAGGGAAGCTACGTTGATACTAGAGGAAACGTACGTAGCACAAACGAAAATATCAAGGTGTTAAGGGCATGGTATATCAGGGAGAAAAATATACTTCGATGTCTCTTATGCTACTTCGTATATGACCTTAACAGCGTCCACTCCAAGTGTCAAGCGGGAACTAGTTTAATAGTCCTTCGCCTCAGGGACCACCAACCTAGGAACTTCTCTCTCTCTCTCTCTCTCTCTCTCTCTCTCTCTCTCTCTCTCTCTCTCTCTCTCTCTCTCTCTCTCGTTTTTTTTTTTCCTTTTTCTCTCCATAAAAAAAAAAAAACATGATCCAGGTTTCAGAGAAAGAAAGGGAAACCAAAACAGTGGACTGACCTGGGCTACAGCAGCTTGCGACTCACGTTACCGTATTTTGACGTGGATTTTCAGGCGCGCGAAATAACACTCGTAACTGCATTTCACGAATCATGAAAAACTACAGCTCACGACACGTCCCTGTATTCTGATGCGGATTTTCAGACGCGCTAAATAACACGAAGTATCACTCGTAACTGCATTCCACGTCTCGGGAAAAACACGCACTTGGAAACCATCGACTCAGACTGGCGGGAAGTAATAGAGTACTTCATATACTAGTTGCTGGTGTGGGGTCATGCATGCTGAGAGGGTAAACAGCAGGGGTCAGCACAACAGCACTCAGCCTGGCCCTCCCTGCTCTCTCACCCGGAAGGTAAACAAGCCCTCTGACGGAATTCTTGTTCGGCTGGCCACCCTGTATGGCTAGCTGGGTGCTGTAGAGGGAAGAGGGGAGAAAAGAGAAATGATAGTAATAATTTGTGCAAAATGGTATGCAACCTTGTTGAGCTGGTAAAGGTGAAGTAATAATAATAATAATAATAATGATAATAATAATTCATTCATCATCCAATCCTACATTGTCCCATGAGGTTAGGCAAGTTGGTCCTGACATTTAAGATGAGAGTGACCAGCCTCACTCATCCCCGAGTGGCATTATGTGAGCAATAAACCCCAACCACTCCTTGGATATAAACCTGCACCGGCTCAATCCGATTGGAGCGCCGTAATTAGCCACTAAACCACCAGGCGCCAAAATTTGGTTGTATGGTTACCACTCAGCGTAGTAAATGGTTTCCTGGAGTACAGGAAACCATTTGGCTTGTCACTCAGTTTTGTCACCCACAGACAGAAGGAAGAGGAAAGAATGAAGGAAAGAAAGACAGAAAAAGGAGTGTAAAGTCACCCGTAGGCTGAAGGACGAGGAAAGAATGAAGGAAAGAAAGACAGAAGAGGATGGAAGGAAAGAAGGATGGAGGAGAGAAAAGGGCAGACATCCGAGAGCAGCACTACATCGAGTGAGTGGATGATGAGTGCCCCCACCCACCACAAATAATAATAATTATAATAATAATGATGATGATGATGATTCTGAAATAAATGGTATCCAGTCCTGTTGGGGTGATGAAGGCTGTCCCTGGAAAAGGGGGGGGGGGGAAAGAAATAATATGAAACTTACACGTAACGATATGCATTATTTCAGGACTTGGGGGGAATAGAGTAATGCATTAGTATTCCCTCTCTGCTTATTCTACTCTCTTACATTCTCCCACCTTTTTCATAATTCATGCACATACATATGGATTAAAAAAAACTGTTTGAGTATACTTGTGTCCCTTTTACTAGTATATATGAGCAGCCGTATCGTAGTGAATGTAAGAGGCTTCCTAGCACTATTTCATACTAGTTAATATTCAAATATGATACTGTTATTTAGAGAGGCTTTGAGAGTTGCAGATACATTGGAAAGACATGCATATGTGTTTATTTACACAGTTATACAGGAAAGTAACTCAGTACACAATTTGAATAACAGAAATATGTTGGAAGATTCGCGTAAAGGGTCGTTCCCGAGTATCAGATAATCAAACAATATGCTGAACACACAAAACGATGTATATTTATGTCAAAAGGAAACTCGCAAATAATCCACAGTTTGTGCAGAGCGTTTGGGTGAAGTTCGTGTGTGTAGTGTACCGGGTAGAGTTGATGGGTGTGGGAGTGATGGCAGACAAAAAGGTAGATGTAGAGGGTCTGGGAGTGATGACAGGCGTTAGGGTAGATATGGAGGATCTGGGAGCGATGACAGCCGGAAGAGGGGGAAAGGATGTGTAGTTTGTCAGGTGTCCGATGCGATGGTCTCTGCTGGGGCGATGTCCTTCCTGGTTCGTTGAGCTACACGCCACCAAAAATATGGGACGGGGTGCTGCATATGACGCCGAGGATCGATCTCATGCAAAGTGAAGGAGGTTGGCTGGTGTAATGGTGTTGTCCTGAATATATGTCTCTGCTTCTTTGATGAAACGGAACAGCCGAACGTATCCACCTTCGTGTGATGGACCGACATTATGAGGTGTTTCTCACTGAGATGTGGTTTAGTAGAGAATATAATGGCTGCCCATGAAGTCCAGACGGTCCCCAGCCAGCTCCATGCATAGATGATGGCTTGAAGCGAAGGTCGGGATTGAATGCGCTATCTTCTTAACAGGAATCAGGAAGTTGGAGGCAAGAGTGTGCTCATTCCCACATACTCTGCCTACACCCTGGTTCTCTGCGCAACTCCTGGGGTCGTTGCTGTCATAGGATGCCTCAGAGTATTTTGAGCTCTCGTCCTCAGAATCGTAGAACTTGAAACTACGACTCCTGGATGTGGGGCTGCGTGAAACCATATCCGCTATATTTAACTAAGTCATTTGCCCTATTGTAGCACTAGGAAAAATATACTGTACTCGGCTGTACCGCAGGAATACTTGCCGATTTCATTATTCCCCGTCTGAGTAACGATAATGTTACTTCGCATGTTATTGATGCAAACTGTATCGAATTAAAGGAAAATATAAACTATATGGGAGAGAATATTAAAGTGCTATAGGTGTCGTGCAGGGAAGGGGGTTGAAGACTTTTCAGTGGGTTTCAGTGGGGTAGTTTGTTTACTATGGCTGGCACCAGACGATTTTAATCACCTAAACTACGACACCTAAATGCGGACGTGCTGGGAACTACCTACATTAAGTCTTGAGATTGTTGATGTCATCTTATTATGATTAGAGACTGAAGATTTTATTAAGCCTAGGATAAGGACCACGTAGGAAAGAGCGATATCAACGAAAATGCGACACAAACAAGAGACAGACAGACAGAGAAAAAGAGAGAGAAGGAATGCGAGAGAGGAGGTAAAAAAGAAAGAGTTGGAAAGTAAGAGAAAAGTGTGATATGTGGTGAAGCCAGTGTGAAGGCAGCGGAGGGCGCGCGGACCCCACCGACACCTCCACTTTAAGTGTGTGTGTGTGTGTGTGTGTGTGTGTGTGTGTGTGTGTGTGTGTGTGTGTGTGTGTGTGTGTGTGTGTGTGTGTGTGTGTGTGTGTGTGTGTGTGTGTGTGTGTGTGTGTGTGTGTGTGTGTGTGTGTGTGTGTGTGTGTGTGTGTGTGTGTGTGTGTGTGTGTGTGTGTGTGTGTGTGTGTGTGTGTGTGTGTGTGTGTGTGTGTGTGTGTGTGTGTGTGTGTGTGTGTGTGTGTGTGTGTGTGTGTGTGTGTGTGTGTGTGTGTGTGTGTGTGTGTGTGTGTGTGTGTGTGTGTGTGTGTGTGTGTGTGTGTGTGTGTGTGTGTGTGTGTGTGTGTGTGTGTGTGTGTGTGTGTGTGTGTGTGTGTGTGTGTGTGTGTGTGTGTGTGTGTGTGTGTGTGTGTGTGTGTGTGTGTGTGTGTGTGTGTGTGTGTGTGTGTGTGTGTGTGTGTGTGTGTGTGTGTGTGTGTGTGTGTGTGTGTGTGTGTGTGTGTGTGTGTGTGTGTGTGTGTGTGTGTGTGTGTGTGTGTGTGTGTGTGTGTGTGTGTGTGTGTGTGTGTGTGTGTGTGTGTGTGTGTGTGTGTGTGTGTGTGTGTGTGTGTGTGTGTGTGTGTGTGTGTGTGTGTGTGTGTGTGTGTGTGTGTGTGTGTGTGTGTGTGTGTGTGTGTGTGTGTGTGTGTGTGTGTGTGTGTGTGTGTGTGTGTGTGTGTGTGTGTGTGTGTGTGTGTGTGTGTGTGTGTGTGTGTGTGTGTGTGTGTGTGTGTGTGTGTGTGTGTGTGTGTGTGTGTGTGTGTGTGTGTGTGTGTGTGTGTGTGTGTGTGTGTGTGTGTGTGTGTGTGTGTGTGTGTGTGTGTGTGTGTGTGTGTGTGTGTGTGTGTGTGTGTGTGTGTGTGTGTGTGTGTGTGTGTGTGTGTGTGTGTGTGTGTGTGTGTGTGTGTGTGTGTGTGTGTGTGTGTGTGTGTGTGTGTGTGTGTGTGTGTGTGTGTGTGTGTGTGTGTGTGTGTGTGTGTGTGTGTGTGTGTGTGTGTGTGTGTGTGTGTGTGTGTGTGTGTGTGTGTGTGTGTGTGTGTGTGTGTGTGTGTGTGTGTGTGTGTGTGTGTGTGTGTGTGTGTGTGTGTGTGTGTGTGTGTGTGTGTGTGTGTGTGTGTGTGTGTGTGTGTGTGTGTGTGTGTGTGTGTGTGTGTGTGTGTGTGTGTGTGTGTGTGTGTGTGTGTGTGTGTGTGTGTGTGTGTGTGTGTGTGTCCTGAATTCCATCACTGGGTCCCGCAGTCCCTCTTTCAAGACAGTGACAGGCATACCTCTTCACTCACTGCCACCCCTCCACGGTCACCAGATACTGCCACAACATACTCACGGTCACCACATACCCACGGTCGTCACATACTCACGGCCACAACATACTCACGGTTACCACATACTCACGGTCACCACATACTCACATACACCACATACTGACAGTCACACATACTCATGACCACCAAATACTCAAGATCACTACATACTCACGGTCACCTCATAGCTTATTCACGGTCACCACATACTTACGGTGATCATATGCACTCAAGATATGCTTCGGTTGTTGTTGTTGTTGTTTACCATATAATATCCCTTATCTCACACTTGCAGTCACACGAGCACGCCAGTTGGGAAGCAAGCACATACACACTCAAACACATACATGCAAATACACACACATACACATGTAAACAAGCACATATACAAACACATGCGGGCAAATACACACACAAGCACATGTAAGCAAGCACACACACACACACACACACACACACACACACACACACACACACACACACACACACACACACACACACACACACACACACAAACATGCAAGCTAATACACACACAAGCGCATACAAGCAAGCACACACACAAACACATGTAAGCAGAGTACACACATAGTCCCAGGGTCACGACACACATACCCACATAGATACTGTTCCCCACACTTACGATTACCATACACATAGGGTAACCATGCGATAACCTCAGTCATTGGTAATCTCACAGTGACGATCACACGAAAATAAAGGTAACCAGACACTTAATCATCTTACGTTTACGGTCACCACGTCATGTCAGTCACGTCATGTCAAAGCTTTAATGTTACTCGTATTTGGCGGTTATTGTTGGCTTGATTGGCAGCGAGGAGTGCCCATGCTTGAGCAGCAGTTACTGAAAAGACAAGCCTTACCATTCCTAGCCTTAATTACTGCATTTATCACTGTCTTGAGATGTTGTAGTTTGTTTTGCTTTAAATGATACATTACGTCACTGAAACATGGCAGTACAATGCTTTATGGATTTTAATTTGCTTTCCTGGATGGCTAAACTTTCTTTTGACATCCAACTTTCACTCGAATTAATATTCTGTTTTCCTCGTTCCCTGTCTTTACCCTATCCTTCCATACGTAACCCCCTACTCTATCCTTTTATAAGAAATTTTTGTACCATCTAGCGACACTCATGAAATACGAGCATACGAGAAGCGAATCGAAGACTAGATCTGAATAGGTCTTAGACACACAACGAGAGGAGAAACAGTTTGTCGAGCTCAGAAGGGGGCACTGAAGTGAAAACAGTACACACATTTAGGCAATAAAGAGCTGTATATCACTCCACGGACTCAGACGGCGGTTGAAATATGCAACAAGAGAGTGTAACCATCAATAAACAATCTGTAGTACTGAAAGTCATGCAGAGCGAGTTAAAACACATCACGGTCAACAAAGAGGGAATATTAGGCAGTGATGTTTGATAAAGACGTTAAGAGTGGAAGGCAAACATTACAAAAATATTAATAATATTTAGCGGGTGGAAATGAAACCCCAAAATACATTCACAATAAGCTTCTTGTAGTCACCATTGCTTCTGCTTTCGTTTATTATATTTCCAAAGCCTGCGTGAGTGTTATAATTGTGTTTATGCGTGTGTGTGTGTGTGTGTGTGTGTGTGTGTGTGTGTGTGTGTGTGTGTGTGTGTGTGTGTGTGTGTGTGTGTGTGTGTGTGTGTGTGTGTGTGTGTGTGTGTGTGTGTGTGTGTGTGTGTGTGTGTGTGAGTGTGTGTGTGTGTGAGAGAGAGAGAGAGAGATAGTACAGTATTACCGTCGCTAAGGCCAGGATTTTGGAGAGATTCACATATCAAAGGAACACAAGTCCACTAAAATATATTATTAGATTACACACACACACACACACACACACACACACACACACACACACTACATCAAAACCACCACACCAGCACTACAGCGTACACAGCGGCTCTCAGATCTGGAGGTCAGGTGTCAGTGAGAGCTTAAAGTAGGCTGCCTCTCAACCCTCCCTCAACCCACAAGCGCTGGCATCTTAACTTCGGGATCTTACGAAATCTTTGCATTGTCTTAGGAAGCTTTATCGTAGTCTTTTCGTGTATTCGTATATCATAAGTTTAATTAAAAAGTACTGTTTCTCAAGGCCAAGGATTATGTTGCTGGAAATGTAACACTAGATGTTATGAATATTTTCGGATGTATTTTCAGAGTCTTTCCCCATATGAGTATTTTCAGAGTCTTTCCCCATATGAGTATCTATGACGCAGATGAAGTAACGAAGTGCTCTATTTTTCTATTTCAATCTGTTCTGGGATGTATAAGAAGAAAGTAAGGAGCGTTTTGGAGTCGTATCTCAAGAGTCACTCCATGTACTCCCATAATAACCCGGGTAAAGTAATGAAGTATTCTTTTCTTTCCATTCAAAGCTGCTCCTGGAAACTGGTACAAAAAAAAAAAAAGGCAAGTTTCTCCATCTTTACCCTCAAACTAACGCATAGAACCTCACTCGGTTACTTACGAAATAGTACTCAGTATTTTAGGAACGTTTATTTCTTATGAGTGCCCCGTAGGATATTCGTACATGTAAAACTCGTGTACAAATAATCTTTTCATGATCGGGACAGCTCTAGTATTCAGTCGTATCCAAGGTTAACCCAGAGAAGCAAATGTTAAGGTAAAATAAAAATAAAAAAATCGCTAATGAAATGCGGGTTTGGTAACGAGGTATTTCTGTATTTCTCTCAACTCCATAGAAGTTGTTGGAAATATGAAGCAAAAGTGTTGTAAGAGGCTATTGCTGGAGAAAGACCACGACAGAAGTAAATAATTTTTTTTCTTATGCTTGTGTCTATCCCCATTTGTGTGTATGTAACGTTGGTGTAGTAATATACCCCTGAATGGGTGGAAAAACTCACATATTCTCTTCTAGGTAACCCCAGACAATGTTATTGAGCAAAGAGTAAGTCACTGAAGCTAGAGAGTGAAATTCTTTGTTTTTAATGGCCAAAGAAGTTGTTGCAGGAAATAAGAGAAAAAAAGTACTGAATGTTTCTCCCGTCCCACCCTCATACAACCCACTAAAGGAGTTTCCCCAGGGGCCTAAGCTCTCAAGAAATGTATGAGGTTATTTTAGGAAGTATCTTTTTTTCTTCATAGTCTTTTCCCGTAGCCGTATGTGTGACACGGGAGTACAATTAAAGTGTTCCATGTATCATTATTTCACAGGCTTCATTGCCAACACAAAATACAGGCAATCCACCACACACACACACACACACACACACACACACACACACACACACACACACACACACACACACACACACACACACACACACACACACACACACACACACACACACACACACACACACACACACACACACACACACACACACACACACACACACACACACACACACACACACACACACACACACACACACACACACACACACACACACACACACACACACACACACACACACACACACACACACACACACACACACACACACACACACACACACACACACACACACACACACACACACACACACACACACACACACACACACACACACACACACACACACACACACACACACACACACACACACACACACACACACACACACACACACACACACACACACACACACACACACACACACACACACACACACACACACACACACACACACACACACACACACACACACACACACACACACACACACACACACACACACACACACACACACACACACACACACACACACACACACACACACACACACACACACACACACACACACACACACACACACACACACACACACACACACACACACACACACACACACACACACACACACACACACACACACACACACACACACACACACACACACACACACACACACACACACACACACACACACACACACACACACACACACACACACACACACACACACACACACACACACACACACACACACACACACACACACACACACACACACACACACACACACACACACACACACACACACACACACACACACACACACACACACACACACACACACACACACACACACCACAATACATTTACCCACCTTACGCATCTCACTTTCACGACACGGACGATCCTTCGACCTAACCTCAACAAAAGACCTCCTGGAGCGCCCGGCTGAAGTGACCTGTATCTGATGTCCACTGGGTTTCTGTCTACAGGAAAAATTATACCCACGTAATTTAATTCTTCTATTCTTAAGGGACAACCATTTTGAGCCGACTTGGGACCGTACTGTAGGTGGCACATAAGGCTTCATTAAACCTTTTCCTGGGCGATTTACTTTGCACCGTAATATTTTCTTGCATGCTTTTCATCGAATTTTTATCTACATAGTTTGCATCAGTGGCATACAGGAAGGTACTAAAGTGTAACGTGCAAAGTAAATCGCTAAGGAAGGGGTGCTAAGAAATCTCTAAACTCACGTATAATATTATTCTTAGACCTAAGTTGGAGCCGAAATGAGGAGTTATTTTTTTTTTTATCTTACACGAAGCAAAAGAAATTAATGCTTGTCCCATCCAAATAACCAATTGTTGAAAATATGAAACACGGTAATGAATGTCTTAAGATGTTAGTTGTGTGATCTCTTCTCTTATTCATAAATCCCTCGTAGGTTTAATAAATACATACTGTTTCTCGCATCCAAAGGAGCTGTTGCCGGAAATTAAATAAGAAAGTAATGAATTTCCTACAAAGCTTTTCCAAGTCTTTCCCCGTCTTCAAACTCGTATATGGGCTGCGGATGAAGTATTAATGTAGGCTACTGTACTCCGCAAATTAAAAGGGACTTTGTTGGGAAAAGGGAGTAAAAATAATGAAGATGTTAAGCTACAACTTTTTAGGTGCTTCACTGATATTATAAATGTGTCACAATTATAGTGATAAAATACTCTGCCCCGTCCAGAAGTGCTCTTGTTGGGAAAATATAACTAAGAATAATTGACTGATTTTTTTTTTTATAATATTATTGTTCGCCGGAAGGTTGAAAAGGAGAGCCAGGGTATTCTATGACGAGCGAGTATGCATATACATAAGTACAGTATATGTAAGAGAGAGAGAGAGAGAGAGAGAGAGAGAGAGAGAGAGAGTCCATTAGTGTATCCGTATTATAATGATCCGATTTCCGTATGTTTGTTTGTTTGTTACCGTAACACAGCAAAAACAGCGCAACGTAGAGCAATTTTCGTTAGAGCAAGGTACCGTTAAAATTGCTCTAACTTGAATAAAACAATTTCCAGCCCAAGCGGGCCACCGGTTCCCAAGTTATGATTCTTTTCCGGCTTATTGCTTCAAAGTTATTATTAGTTTTTAGTGGGGGAGATGGATTCGTTCTTGGTCCGGCATTGAAATTACCCAGCATGGCAGAGAAAAGAAGAGTTACGTGTTTATTGTATTACCAGTCACTCGCCTCTCCTTCCTCCCTCCTTATACTCCTAAAATTGTACACTATAATGCTATAGTATAATTTAGTATACGCGCAAACACCACTAATCCTCTCTCTCTCTCTCTCTCTCTCTCTCTCTCTCTCTCTCTCTCTCTCTCTCTCTCTCTCTCTCTCTTTTCTCAACGGGTGTCCCAGCAGGATAAAAACTTCAGGACGATTTTACTGAACTTAGGAAAGACTATTAGAACTGGAAGGGTTAGACATGGCCTTCGATGACTCCTTTACTACAAGGGATTCTAGTTGAATTAATCGTCTGGGAGTAACAAGAATATGCAAAAAAAAAAAAAAAAAAAAACTATTCAAAAAGAGAGTGGTGATAATGCCATAAACATCATATATGGGGGAGGATAAGGAGATAAGAGTAACAGCATCAGCAGGGTAATTGCACTTAGGACTTGGGGACTTTCTTTGAGGGGGAAGAGGACTTATCTAAGCATGGATTTTTAACAGTAGATATACAGTTGATCGCACTTGAACCTGGGACAGTGTCTGTGTGAAGTGAAGGTCTACGTACAGTTTCCGACGTTCATGCATCACAGTTATTTGGTCTTTTCAACTAATATTTAACTCCTTCGTTCATTCATGTAAGTGCCACGAACAATTATGTCATCGTGTCAGGGTTGCCAAGTGTACCAAAAGCTAGACCTCTGCGTATAGTGCAAACTGTATATATGCGATACTTTTGAACACTTGGAGTTCCGGAATAAGTAAACGAAGATCAAACTCGTTTCATTTCCACTTAAGTACCTGCATATTTGCACTTAATTTAAGAGGAGTCCCCTAAACTACTGAGCCCAGGCCCTTAATGTCATTATTTTTTTATAAGACTCCTTGAATTAGAGTTATATACTTCGTCCGTCTTGGAGAAGAATTTTGGTCATTTTGCAGTTTATTTTCCTTATTTGAGTGACAGAATAAGACAGTACTGGTTGTACATCCTTTCCAAAACACTTTGAAGATCAGCATCACTTTCCATTATTTATCACTTGCTACAGATCACCATTCATGATAAAGAGAAGGAGTTTTAGAATAAGCTAAAGACGGCAAAGTGTAGTCAGCAGCCCATATTCATATAAGTAAAATCTCTAAGATGATATTTACTTTGCTTCACTGTTAATTTCTAAGCCGTATTATATTGCCGGTATTTAAAAGATCCAGACAGCATTGCCGGTCTGGGCTAGGGAACAGGGGCAATTTGCGTGATATGTGTTTAATTAGTATTTGCATATGCCCTTGGCCTTGATACTGGACAGAATGCTTACAGGACGAAATATGGATAATACTAATTCCAGTACAGTATCTGTATTCTGTCCAGGGATCGTATTCATAAAATATCCTAACATATATTCGGGATAAGCAAATCTTATAAGCCAACTTTTCACACGTGTATAATTTCTTCTAGACATTTTGACACATAAATAGTATTCATAAAGAGTCCTAACACATATTCACAATAAAAAAAAAAGTTTCTGGAAGTCTATTTTTATCACACAATTAATAGTTTTCTTTTTGTATTTTTCACATATATATTTCCCCAAACTATATTTTTACTGTGATTTGTTAGGTAGTTGCATGAGTAAAGATGAAAGGGTAAACAGGTAATCTTACGCACAGTTTAAGTTTGAGAGAATTTGGTGATACTCCCCTAGGCCACCTCTCACGGGATGCAGCGCTAGACAAGTAGAGAAATGGATACAACTCTTTTCTTGTTAATGATAGTAGTAGTAGTAGTAGCAGTTGTATCATTGTTTTTGTTGTTATTTTTCATTATTCTTAGTTAATGTAATTAGTACTAGTAATAGTGGTAGTGGTAGCCGTATTCATTACTATTATTATTATTATTATTATTATTATTATTATTATTGTTGCTTTTATTGATAATTTACCACCTCTCTGCGATAATATCTTGTTCTTGTTTGTTCTCATTACAACCAGGTTAATTAACTCCACCTTGGGAAAGAGAACAGCGTAGTGAAAGTATATGAAAAAAGAACACACTTTCCACAAATTTCAAGCTAAAAAATAACCCTCTCTTATAGCATGGAAAAAAATAGGTTTCTCCAGGTAAAAAGAGAGAGAGAGAGAGAGAGAGAGAGAGAGAGAGAGAGAGAGAGAGAGAGAGAGAAATACAAAGAAAATGAAAAAAGAAAAAAATCATCAGGTCGCGCAGTAAAAACAATAACTCACCTGAAAAATTACCTCAAAGTGCTTCTCATTTCCCTCTGTTGGCTAATACTTGGAAGCTGAGAGCCCCTTTTTTTTTTCTTCTTCTTATGACTCTCCTTATTAGCGCCAGGAGAAATAATTTACCCTTACTATACCAGGAATCTAACTAATAACACTGTCTCTACAGAAAGGAAAGTATAAATGAAACTCAGATCTAATTAACAGAGGCGTAGGTAAAAGTGACCAGGGTGGGAGTGAGAGCAGTGGAAAGTGTGTAGCATATTGTCCTAAATTTGTTGAAGAAAACTAGATGCCCTTGAGAAATGAACCAATATACATGTACAGGACGTTAGAATAATCAAATATTCAGAAGACACTGCCATATCTCAAAATACCACACTTCACATTGCTGCATCTCAGACTGTATATATGTGTATGTGTGTGTGGTTGTGCCTGTGTACTGTGTTGTATAGTGTGTGTGTGTGTGTGTGTGTGTGTGTGTGTGTGTGTGTGTGTGTGTGTGTGTGTGTGTGTGTGTGTGTGTGTGTGTGTGTGTGTGTGTGTCTTTATGTGTCTGTCTGTGTCTGTGCTGTGTCTATATTGAAGCTTTGAAGTATATTAACGGGTTTTTAATCATTTACCACAGTAGATTAAGCTGATACAACTACACGTACAAATCCTGAAAGCTGTCTGATAAAAACAACACCAAATGTAACAAATGAAAAAAAAATAAAACTGATATAAACCACTACAGCCAACATTGGTAGATAACTGGGTCTGGATTGTGTGGCCTGGGGTCGAATCAGTAGTGAAGACGGTTTCCAACCCCCTGGGGGTAGGGGGGTTTCAAGAATACTCCCCCAGTATCCCTGCTTGTCGTATGAGGCGACTAAAAGGGTTGGTGGTGGGTTAGTGCCCCACCCCGTAAAAAGAACTAACTAAAAAAGCAAATAAAGCGCCTCGGACCCGGACGGACCATACGTTGACGACTAAGGAACGGACAAAGGACATTCTGAGAGTAGGAACGTGGAATGTGAGAGGAGTGAATGATGAAGTGAAAGAGAGAGAGATTGTCCAGGTGCTTGAGGATGCAAAAGTGGATATATGTGGATTGACTGAAACTAAATGGAAAGGTGAAAGGATGAGAGAATGGGAATACGGTGTAGGTATATGTGCGGGAGTCAGTGAGAATGAGAGGGCAAGAGAGGGAGTATGTCTGATGATCAGCAAGAAGTGGAAGGAGAATATAAGAGAGTATGGAACAGTGGGTGCAAGGATTGTATGGGTGAGGATGAAAGTAGGTATACAAGCATGGGCGATTGTATGTGTGTATGCTCCAACAGAGGATCAAGTGGCAAGAGTGAAAGATGAGTTTTGGGCGAGAGTAGAAGCATGTATGGACAAGTTTGAGAGGAGCGAGAGAGTGCTGTTGATTGGAGACATGAATGGCAAAGTCGGGAATGTACGAGTGGATGGAGTGGTTGGTCAGTGGGGTGTGCCAGCGGAAGTAGATGGGAATGGTAGTGCTTTGGTGGACATCTGTGCTGGTAAGGGGTTGGCAATAGCCAACACCTACTTTCGTCATAAGATGATCCACCGGTATACATGGAGAGTAATGAGGAGGATGGATGGTGAACTTGTTGAACGAAAGGCAATGATAGACTACGTGTGTGTGGATGAGCGAATGAGAAGACAAGTGTTGGATGCAAGGGTGTGGAGAGGGTGGGGGAATGGAGTCTCGGACCATCACTTAGTGATGGCCAAGGTAGAGCTGCAAAGAAAGTGGTTGAGGAGGCGAAGGCGAAGACAGGAGGAAGCAGCTCCTGTGAGAAGAGTGGAGAAATTGCAAGATAGTGAGAAGAGGACAGAGTATAAGAGCATAGTGGAAGAAAGACTGGGAAGGTATGAGCTAGAGCAGATGGAAGGGGTGGAAGACGTATGTAAGATATTCACGGAAGAGATAAGCGCAGCGTGTGAGGCGGTTTGTGGAGTGGAGGAGGAGATGCAAGGGTGTGCAAGGAACAGCATGGTGGAATGATGAGGTGAAACGAGCTGTGGAACAAAAGAAGAAGGCATATGGTGAATGGTTGGCGAGTAGAGGTAGGGGAGAAGATGAGAGAGAGAAGAAGAGAGGTATATGTGAGCAGGAGAAGGGAGGTTAAGAGACTGGTGAAGGAGAGTAAGAAGAAAGTGGATGAAGAGTTTGGGAGGAATCTGAGTGTGAAATGGAAGGAGAGTAAGAAATTGTTTTGGAAGGAGGTAAAGAAAGTAAGGCAGTGTGAAAGGGGAAATAGTAGGGGAGTGAAAGATAGGAATAATAGATTGTTGGTGGAGAAGAGAGAGAAATTGAGGAGATGGAAGGAGCACTTTGAGGATTTGTTGAATGTAGAGAGTGAGAGCAGTGTGAGTATAAGTGGTTGGGGAATGGCTGGGAGAAGAAGAGATGAGAGGAGGGAGGAAGAGATCAGTAGGTCAGAAGTAGTGGAAGCGATGAAGAAGATTAAGCTGGGAAAGGCCCCAGGAATTGATGGAGTGTGTGGTGAAATGCTTAGGGATGGGGGTGATTGTTGTGGAGTGGATATGGAAGTTGTGTAGATTGGCTTGGGAAGAGGGAAGGGTTCCAGAGGACTGGAAATCAGGTATAATTGTTCCTCTGTACAAAGGAAAAGGGGAGAGAGAAGTATGTGGTAACCATAGAGGTATTTGCCTTCTTAGTGTGACTGGTAAAATATATGGTAGAATACTCATTGATAGGGTTAGGCATATGACAGAGGAGCTAGTTGGAGAAGAACAAGGGGGATTTAGGAAGGGAAAAGGGTGTGTAGATCAGATATTTGTTCTAAGATGTTTAGTGGAAAAGTATCTAGAGAAGGGAAGGAAAGTGTACGCTGCCTTCATGGACTTGGAGAAAGCTTATGACAGAATAGATAGGAAAGGTATGTGGAAGGTATTAAGAATATATGGAGTGGAGGGGAAATTGTTGAGTGCTGTGAAGAGTATGTACGAGGGAGCTAGGGCTACGGTGCGAGTGGATGGTGAGCTGAGTGAGTTCTTTGATCTCAATGTGGGACTGAAACAGGGGTGTGTAATGTCTCCATGGCTGTTTAATATATATATGGATGGGGTCGTAAAGGAGGTACAAGGTAGGGCAGTGGATGTGGGGGTGGCCCTAATGAATGAGGGTGAGATTTGGAAGCTTCCGGTGTTGCTGTTTGCTGATGATACAGTATTGTTGAGTGAAGATGAATGGGAGTTGCAAGGTTTGGTGAATGAATTTGGGACAGTGTGTAGGAGGAGGAAGCTGAAAGTTAATGTAAACAAAAGTAAAGTTATGGTGTTTGAGAGGAATGAAGTCACAGAGTGTGCAGTGAGGTTGGATGGTGAGGATATGGAGAATGTGAGTGCATTCAAGTACTTGGGTAGTGTGATGAGTAAGGATGGAACTTTGGGGGATGAAGTACGTGAAAGGGTACAGCAGGGAAGGAAGGCTGTTGGCACACTGAAAGCAGTGATGAGAAATAGGGAGGTGAGTATGGAAGTTAAGAAGTCACTGCATGATGGTATTGTGATCCCTACCCTGACGTATGGAAGCGAGGCGTGGACCTTGCAAGAGGGGAACAAGTCAAGAGTGAGAGCAGTGGAAATGAGTTACTTGAGAGGAGCATGTGGAGTGACATGGAGGGACAGGTTGACGAATGAAGAAGTGAAGGAACGTTGTGGGGTAGATGTGGATGTGGTTGAAAAGATTAGGAGAAATACACTGAGGTGGTTTGGACATGTGGAGAGGATGGAGAATGAAAGACTGACTAAGAGGGTGTATGTAGGTGAGGTGGAGGGAGGGAGAGGGAGGGGTAGACCGAGGATGAGGTGGAGGGATGGAGTTGAGAGGTATGTGAGGGAGGGGGGGGTGAGTTGGGGGGAGGGGAGTCAAATGGTGGGTGACAGAGTGACTTGGAGGCGTTTTGTCTGCGGCCACCCTTTGCGGGATTAGGGCGTCGGGCTATAGATAGATAGATAGATAGATATAAACAAATGTCCGTCTCAACACAGCAAGAGTATTTAAGACAAGTGAAGTGATTTGAACAACTAGGGCAAATGGATGAGGTAACGAAGGGAGTGCATAGAAGCGAAGATGATTGTATAGAACCAAGAGAGGGAGAGTGTATGAAGGTGACTTGGATATATAGAACGAATGGAGAAAGAACAGTTAACAGGAGAGTGTACGGCGAAAATGATGGGAGAATATAGAGAGAGGAGGTGCAGTGAGGTGGTGTCAGAAACTGGAATAAAATAACTATATTCATTTACATTTACTCAGTTTGAAACACTAAGGCCCTACTAACTTCTTTGCGGTTTACCTGATTGCTTCACTTCTTGCATGGTATAGATTTTTAGCATTCACTTCTACCCCCAAATACCACTTCGTTCTAGTTTGCTCTGCTCCATACAGGCTTTATCCCTCCTGGATACATAGGTCTCTGTAAATCAAAATATCTATCATATCATCCTAGTACCTTCAATGCTTCCCACATCCTCTGTTTCCTCTGTCCCCGATACGTACAATATATCGTGTTTACCAGCCTCTCATCACCCATTCTACCCATGTAGACACACCACTTTCACGCAACCAGGTTAGCACGTTCTATCGCCCTAGATCCACCTCCACACCTCTCTAACAATGTCGTCTCTCACTCTGCCAAACCATCTCACAAGCAGACTTAAGTACATCATTTCTATCTTATTCACCCATTTCTGTTTACCATCAAGGGCATGAATAGCATCCACACAACACATTCGGCGCCACTGTATCTTCAGACATACTTATATTCGCCTTCTTTCACACGCTTCTTAACAGTGAAATAATAAAAAGTAAAATATCTCAGTACTAGAGACTGAATTAGGCATTACCCCAATTCTTCAACAACCAATCAGTTACATTGCTAAGAGGATATGTTGAATTTTAGATATACACACTGAATGAACATAATAAAGGCACTAAGTCCAAGACAAGAACATCGTCATTAATATGGTGTCTGTGGATTCGAGTCATTGTGATTTTCACTCTGTAAGATCAGGACGGTAATTCACAGAGTTTTTATGAATACCCTGTCTTAACTTAAAAAGGTGGTTGCTAGATGATCAAGAAAAGGAAAAGGCAAACTCCTCCTGTTTTCTTTTCTCCTTGCATAAATAAATAAATAAATAAAATTAAGTTGCTATGCGAATCTTAACCTATGAAGCCTTGAATCATGAAGCTCCTGGGAGTTCGAACCACTAAGACTTCCATTCCAGAGCCAAAAATCCGCGTAGGTTCAATACGAGTATACTAAGACTTACATACACCCCAAGGCCAGAGTACCTAATTATGGCGTCTGTAGATTTGATGCACTGAGACTCCCACTACAAAAACCACAACACTGACACGGTTTGAAACACTAAGACTCCCAGTCACTCCACAATCAGATCGCAGTGTAGGTCCAAAACACTAAATCCTCCACTTCAGAACACTGCGTAGGTTCAAAGTACTAACCCCTCTACTCCAGAACCAGAACACGGTATAGGTTCAAAGTATTAAGACTCCCACTAATTTCGAAACACTGAGGCTCCCACACACTCCAGAACCAAAGCACGATGCAGGTTCTAAGCACCAAAATTGCCACTCTCCTCAGGACCACGACGCTAATACGGCGTCTGTAGGGTCCCACAGCTCTCTAATTACCACACAATCCACCCGTCACTGTCAGGGCAAACTGTGCGGCCGGCAGTGAGGCGGAGGCACGCGGCGGGAGGATGACTAATGAGAGCGCCGCCCCTCTCTCCTTTCCTCCCTGCCTCCGCTGCTTATGACGCCTGCAGACAAATAGCCAAGAGGGTGTGTTGGTGCAGGGAATGAGCGCTGATAAGGGAAGGACTAATTACTGTTAACGCCTGCAAATCGTCTGGCGTAGCAGGAATTTAAGCTTATTAGACACGTAGAAGATTTAAGCTTAATTATATTGTCACTCCCAAAATGTCTGACATGCTGATTTCAAAAGACTGAGTAACACTGAAATAAGAATTTTCGTTTCTGAAGTGTCTCATTACCCCTATGTTTATGGGTCGCTACTGAAAATATTACCTATATCTGTGTGTGTGTGTGTGTGTGTGTGTGTGTGTGTGTGTGTGTGTGTGTGTGTGTGTGTGTGTGTGTGTGTGTGTGTGTGTGTGTGTGTGTGTGTGTGTGTGTGTGTGTGTGTGTGTGTGTGTGTGTGTGTGTGTGTGTGTGTGTGTGTGTGTGTGTGTGTGTGTGTGTGTGTGTGTGTGTGTGTGTGTGTGTGTGTGTGTGTGTGTGTGTGTGTGTGTGTGTGTGTGTGTGTGTGTGTGTGTGTGTGTGTGTGTGTGTGTGTGTGTGTGTGTGTGTGTGTGTGTGTGTGTGTGTGTGTGTGTGTGTGTGTGTGTGTGTGTGTGTGTGTGTGTGTGTGTGTGTGTGTGTGTGTGTGTGTGTGTGTGTGTGTGTGTGTGTGTGTGTGTGTGTGTGTGTGTGTGTGTGTGTGTGTGTGTGTGTGTGTGTGTGTGTGTGTGTGTGTGTGTGTGTGTGTGTGTGTGTGTGTGTGTTCAGAAACGTAAATAATTTTTTTACTAATCGTAATAATCGGGTTCAATTGATGAACTAAATGTGCAGGTTCCATATACGGTTCACACATATTTAGGAACCGGTTTCGAAACAGCCCAGATCTGAAACTGGTTAAACTGAACTGGAACGGAACTCAAACCTGAAACTGATTAGACGCAGGTCCACATCACTGCCACCAGTTACAATATTTTAGTCACTGCCAGTCATTAAGCGTCCAACATTGAGCTGAAAATTAAACTGCAATTGTTGTGACTGAGCTGTGAATCGGCATATTGTATTGCTGGCTCAAATGAAATGCTTTTCAATTTTTAACTAACAAATATCAGTGCTTGATTGCCATGCTCCCTCTCCCCCCCCCTCTCAAAAAAATGCATTTAGGGTATAAGTTAACACCTTCATTGCCTGGACACCTAATTCCATGTGCTCTCCACCCTAATAATGACAATATAATAATAATAATAATAATAATAATAATAATAATAATAACTAGAAAGCACTCAGACAGCACATACCTCTACCAGTGCCATTGCCATTAAAAAGGATCAGGATCAGGATCCGTGGATATAGGATCCGGATCCGGATCCGCCCCCCAAATTTAATCAATTTATTATTGGTCCATGGCCCACCTTCAAAATTTCATTGAAATTAATGAAATACTTTTGGAGATATTGTGCGGGATACTCCGGATCCGGATCCAAATCCACCCCAAAATTTCATCATTTTTTCCTCGGTCCATGGCCCACCTTTCCACAAAATTTCTTCAAAATCCCTTCATAACTTTATGAGTAATTCTGTTAACAGATCCACGGATATTGGATCCGGATCAGGAGCCAGATCCTCCCCAAAATTTCATCAGTTCTTTCTTGTTCCATGGCCTACCTTTCCACAAAATTTCATTGAAATTCATTGAGAACTTTTGAGATATTGTGCGGGATACTTTGGACCCGGATCCGGATCCGGGCCAAAATTTAATCATTTCTTCCTTAGCCCGTGATCACCCTTCCACGAAATTTCATCAAATCCGTTCATAACTTTTTGAGTAATCCTGTCAACAGACAGACAGACAAACAAACAAAGACAAACAAACAAACAAATAAATGCCGGCAGAAGCATTATCTCTTTTTCGGAGGTAAAAATGCAAAGTTACTCTTAATTATTTTTGCATCAACATTTTTGCCATTTTTTTACCTGCGGCGATAGCCAGGAAGTCAATGAATGACCAGCATTTTTCTTCTTCTTCTGCCTCTGGCGGATTTGTTAAAAGGAGGCCTTTGGAGACATAAAAGTGATACCATATAAGGTAATTTGACATGGAGAATCAAAGTCTGCCACCAGCTGACACCTGAGGTGACGCCATCGAGCGACAACTTTAGTAACAGTGCTTCATTTAAGCCTTTTTAGACAAAAGTGGTCCCATATAAAGGTTATTTGACTTGGAAGATCTCTCTGTTAAACCTAGTTATTTTTTACAGCAAACTGAAACAAGATACTAGTTACATGTCCCAGTGCAATTCTACTCTTGTTGTTGCTACATCAATATGCTTATAATCATCCTATTTTTTTATTTTTTTATTTTTTTTTATTCATTGTAAGAGATGAAGCAGTGTATATAACCTCTCCATTTCGAAAAGTTTCCCCTAAGCTGCACATTATCGTCTAGGAAGGGAAAAATTAAGCAGGAAAAAAATATATATATATTTCAAAACATTAATATTTGCTCTAGATTAAGATCTAAAGAATATAAGCTTTGCATCCCTACGACCACAAGCAAAGCAAACCTAGATTCTTAGAGCTCGTGAGAAAAAGACTATATCGCCCATCTCATTATATGAATATGACTGAAGTTCATTGTATTTCCAGTCTGATAATGCCAGTATTTTGCGTTATAACTCGAAAGTCTACATTTTTTAGAGAGGCTTGGTTCGTAGATATGATTTGTGTTCTTACCTTATCACTTATTATATCGAGTTTGTTGAGAAAAAATTAATAAAACCTAGTAACTAACAGCATCCTTGTGCATTTACACAGCCGCTGTAGAGGGACGCCTTCACGTGGTGGCACCGATATAACCTGGTGGCTCCACTGCCCTAATTCCCAGAGAGGAAAATGGTGGACTGCAGGAGAAGGGCGACCTCAGCCTGTAGTCCACTGGGTTCACCTTTAGATGAGGTTAGGGTCAAAACAGAAACACATATCCCAGTCTTTGATACATACAGTGCAGAGTTATATACAGAGCTAAATATAGAGTTAAGTAGAGCTGTCATTTGAGTCTAGAGTCACAGAAGAAACAAATATCCCACTCCTTTCCATATACTGTACAGAGTTAGATACAGAGCTGAATTAATATAGGGTTAAATACAGCTGTCATTGGCCCTGTTACTATTAGAGTTTCCTCCTTCGCATAGAGGAAAAAAAAAAGTTTAGTTGTAATACAAATAAAGAGGAAAAGGGGGGCGAAAGTAATGAGAGAGGCTGAGGAACGGCCGGATTACGTAAATGATGAAAGTTAGGTTAATTAGATGAAGGTGAAGATTATATTAACCCCGGGGTGGTTAATGAAAAACACAAATGGGAATAAGAGAAGGATTTATGGTGCAATACCCAGGCGAGAATGAAACTTACGTACATATTACATTAACCCCTTCAGAGCGATGAGATCTTATATATTTTCTTCCCCCTACCTCAAGACACAGTTTACTTTTAGAACAGATTATTCGGACTGGAAAGCTTACGTGGAGTTTTCCTTAACCCCTTCCTAGCTATGACTTATTCTAACATATATATTATTCTTGCCATCGCCACACGATTTTATTTAGCCCAGGGAGTTTGTTATTTTATTTCTATTTTATTTTTTACTGGAGGGGTTAGTTATAGCGTTCATTTACTCATCGCTGCGGTGTCGTTCTTTACATTTTATTCCCATTGCTGGCTACCGAGCGATGTTAATTCACTTTAGGCTTTTTCAGGTGGAGTGATTAGCTTTTGCCTTCATTGGCCCGCATTCTCGTCGGTTTAGGAAGCTCGCTAACACCTCTGCCTGAGCGATTTATTTTGCTCACTGGTCCGTACATTCTTCGTCTGTGTCATTTCAGTCAATACAATACGACCAGTTTCAGATTAATTAACGTACAAATTGTGATTAACCATCTGTATCCAAAAACAAATCCCTAAGGAATAGGTGCTAGGGAGTTTCCATGGCTGACAAGAATACGGACCTCGACCTTCTTTTCTAGATGATATTCCCTCTCTTCAAAAAAAAAAAAAATAATAAAGTGATGTCCTGATTACAATGAATAATCGTTACTGGACTGAACGGCTGATGATTCCGGATATAATATTGGCGGACTGGGTTAATAGGAAAGACAAACTGTGCTAAGAGGTTTTATTACATAATGCTGATGTAGGAGAAGCCCCAGTGCAAGCTGAAAGAGCTTATCTGACTTTGAGAAGAATAAAAAGGAATATGACAAATTTCTTTTCCGTCGAAATCATTGGGGAAACCACCACTCCCCTGTCAGGGCAGGTATTTTTGCTAGCGCAGGGAGTGAATGTGTTGGTACATAATCTGTTGCTAAACATTTACCAAGTTTACCATTCATGGTGTTTACTAACCTCACTTTTTTTTCCCCAACAGGTAAGTCTGTTGTCCTGGTTGGCTGAGGAGGGTTAGTGGTGAGCACTCAATGTCTACATCACAAAGTTTTATACATTTATATATATATATATATATATATATATATATATATATATATATATATATATATATATATCGTGTAGCAAATATGGGTGAGTATCCATCATTCAGCCCCTACTTCCCGACGTAACGCCTATCGTCACTGGATATTCTCCTCTCGCATTGTCTCTCCACCCACCAGCAAAATATTCATTTCCCTGTCTATACACCCTTCCGTCTAAAAAAGAATCAGATTAAGAAATCAAGATGGTACAATGTTATAAACCCAGTGTCATCCTGCATTGTGTTTGTCGAAGTTCGTTATTGCTGAATATTCAAGCAGCGACAACGCTGTGTGCTACGAAAAGTTAATGTTGTCTAAAATAATTGTACTGCTGTCACACTGTGAAAACTTAGGTGCCATTATGACCACCGTCCGTAATGGAAAAAAGATTTATACTGCCATGTGTTTCATTTTTGAGGCGGTAATTGGGTAGCAGATGCAGAGCTGCGTTAATTAGGCTGTCCTCTGACAGTAAATCAAAGATGAAACACACTCCTTTATTAGCATCAGAAAATTATTACCAGTAAAGTGTGAGCGGCGTTCCATGAACAGATCAAGCTACTTTTTCCACTGGGTGATTGCTTCATAAGTAGGCTTATAAAAAATTATATTCGCATTAATGAATGGAAATGCAAGCAGCAAAACGAATATTACCGAATCATTTCTTCACTGAAAACTGAAGCCAATTTATACCAGTGGAAATATAAAAACTTTTACATTTAGCAAAGAAGGATGGGAAATATTTAACTGCAGTAGAAGTTGCAGGATACTTTTTTTTTTTCTGATGAGCTTACCAGTTTACCATATATACGCTTCAGTTACTGTTTTAATTTTCTTTCAAACACTACGTCATAATTAGAGAAACAGAAAAATAGGTACGGCAGATACTGTAGAGTGTTACATAGACACAGAGAAAGGAATGATAAAGATATTTAAACATATTGATAGACTTAATGGGGGATATGTTAGGTGTTTCGATACTGTTAACAGTTATACGGAGAATGTTCTTATATCTTGTTTCCTTTATAGTTGACTGATCTAGCAGGGAGACTGCCTTTGACGCAAAGAAGAAAAATGGAGATTGTTTGACATAGTAAAAATATGAATATACATTTGTTACCATTCTGTGGTGTACTGTCTGTTCTGTTCCGTTACAAATGTTAGTCTTATGCAAGTGGTAAAATTTTTTGTAGTATCCCGTGTGTATATATATATATATATATATATATATATATATATATATATATATATATATATATATATATATATATATAAATCTGTAAACGGGAAGGTCTAAATAGCTTTACGGTCGTTAAGAGAGAATGAGACGCAGAGTATGACGTGTTGGTGAATGGGGAGAGACAAGAGGTGTTGGAAGAATATAAGTACCAACCGTAGGCGAGCATATAGAAAAAAAAAAAAAAAAGGGGGGGGAACTGTGAAAAGGAAGCCTAGAGAAATGCAGTCCAAAATTATAAACTGACAGGATCTGTGGAGTTGATGTCAGTAGTACCGCACATATTGTTTATTCAGGTATCTAACACACTACTCGTATGTCGCTCTGCCACCACGACAACCCTGATTTCATTGCAGGCGTCCTCCTGCCACTCACTTCTAACCATTTTCCTCAATACGTCTCTATTTTACAAGTCTTCCTCTTCTTTCACAACCCCCTCCACCATTCTCTTTACACCACCACTCCAACCAGACTTTATATTTACACCCCCACTCTTGCCTCCCTTCAGTTATGTACACACCTTCTTTCGTTCTTTCACCCATTCCACTTTCTCCTTACACCACCATCATTCTCTCTACCATAATTTACGTCCCCTACAATCCTATCACCACTCTTTTGCACCCCTAGTCTTTTCTCCCTACAGTTTTACTTGCACACCTTTTTTCCTTCATCCACACTCTCCTTACATTTACAGCTCCACTTTCCTCTCTCTACCTCACTGACCCTCCTTCCTTACGTTATTCATCCCGTCCCACTCCACATAAATTTTCTTTAGTTTCAGTATCCCTTCCAATTTGCCCCTCACCCCATTCCTCACCTCCCTGCCTCCACACTTATTATCCAAATCCTCACTTTCCTCTCACCATCCCTTCCACATTTCTCCGTACACCACCGCTCTCCCCACATCCACATTTTATACTTATACCCCTACTCTTCCCAAAGAATCCCTCAGGATCCTCCCCCTACATCTATTATTTACAGACCTACTTTCTAAAACTTCCCCTTCCGCCTTTCTCCAACCGCCACCACCTCCCTCCTTTCCTCTTACCACTCCTTCACCACTCCTTCATCCATCTCTTAAGACTACTGTTCATACCTATTTACAATCTCATTTTCCTCTCACTACCTCTCCTACCTTCCTCCTTACACTACCACTCTCCCCATACACACTCCTTCTTTTAACAAAACTACGTTCCCCTTATCACTCCATCCCTCTCTTGTAAACATCCTTCACGACTACATTCCACACTTTTTATTTGCAACTTAATTTTTCTTTCACTTCCTCTTCTGCTTTCCGTTTTACAGTACTACACTTCTCACATCCTATATTTATACACTTACTTTCCCTTTCTCACCTCTTCCCCCTTTCTTCTGACACCACTATTCTCCCCATCATGGTTTTTTTTACCCTGTTAATTTTTCCAGCGTTTTTCCTCCCCTTCCTCTCCCCACATAACTCATATACAACCCCCTTTTGCTCACACATCCCCTCCCTCTTTCCTTCTTACAGTGCCACTCTTTTCACACCTCACAGTTACGTACACCTACTACCCTCTCGACATCCTTTCCACTTTTCTCCTAACATCATCACTCTCTCCACGTCATTTTACTCCTCCACTTTTCTGCTGCCACCTCTTCCACCTTCTTCCTTATTCTTCCATTCTCTTCAACCCAATCCTTCCTCCTCCCTTTCCTCTAATTATTTCTGTACGCCGTCCTTGTTAGAATTGCTCTCCCCAAATTCTCTTTACCATCACGTTTAAACCCTCTCCTTATACCGCTGCTCCAGACTCCTTTAATCTCTCTTTTTTGCTCCACCACACGCCTCTCCCAACCATCTTCAACCTGTCTCCTCCCACTGCTCCTGAATTAGCTTTTTACACCACCTCTTTAAGCTCTTCTGCTACCACCGTCTCCCTTTCATCTTCTCTCCCTTCTTTCACCACCCCTTCTCGTCTCTTCACCACTCCCTCTCTCCCCTACCGACTCTTCTCCCCTCCCCACCCTTTATTCTCTTCTCACCCATCATCCCTACCCTTTACCTGCCACTCCCATCCTCTCCCCCCACGATTCTCTTCCATTTCTCTGTTGCCTACTCACCCAGCCGATCTATCCCACATTACTGCTATTGGTTCATCATCCGTGAGAACCCTAATAGACCAACTCATCAGCCTCTTCTCTCTTCACACCTCCTCCTCTTCTAGATCCAGTTCCTCTATCCTATTTTCTATCCTCATCTCCCTCCTCTCCTTGCTACTCGTTCTTCCTCTTTGCTCTTCTCTCCTCATCCCTCCTTCTCGCTTTACTCTTCTCCTCGCTTCTTCTCTCTCCATCCCACCCTCTTTCCGCTTTCCTTCCACCTCTTCGTCCACCAGTTTTCCTCTCTCCTTTCCACACTCCTCTGTTCACCCTTCTTCTCACCCCTCCAACAATCCTCTTATATTTCCTTTTTCCCTCTTCACTCCTTCTCTCCGGTTTTCCTTTCCCCTTCATACCCTCTTCTCTTCTATTTTCCTTTTTACTCCTTACTCCATTTTCTCCCATTTCCCTTTGTCTTTCCATTGTCATCCTCAATCTGTTCTCTCCTTTTTCTCGTTTCCTTTTTGTTTCTCTCTTCACTCCATCCTCTCCTGCTTCTCTTTTCTCTTCGTTTTCCCTATTCACTCCATCCTCTGCTATTTTACTTTTCCCATCCTTTTCCCTCCTCAGTCCATCATATGTTCTTTCCTTAGTCCATCCTCACCTATTTCTCATTTCCTTTCTCACTCCGTCATCCCCTATTCCCCAATTTTACCTCTTCGCTCCATCCTCTCCCATTTCCTCTTTTTCCTCTTCACTCCATCCTCTCCTGTTCCCTCTTCATTCCATCCCCTCCTATTTCCCTTTTCCCTTCTCACTCCCTCCACTTTTACTTCTTTTTCCCCTCTTCACTCCATCCTCTACTATATTCCCTTTTCCCTACTCACTCTGTCCTCTCTTATTCTCTCTTCCCTCCATCCTCTCTTATTCTCTCTTCCCTCCATCCTCTCCTGTTGCGTCTTCACTCCATCCTCCCCTGCTCTCTCTTCCCTCCATCCTCTAATATATTCCCTTTTCCCTACATCCACTCCTATTTCCCCCTTCCCTCTCCTCACGCCCGCCGTCCCATCCTCCAGTACAGTTATTGGTTCCCCCGCTGCGATAACCTCAATGCTCTAATCTAGCCCCCTCTCTCGCCCTCCTTCCAATTCTCTCGCCTGCATAGAAGCGTTGGCCATCAGGTGAGGCGAAACAGTGAAAGCATTACGGGGATACGCTTTAGTCCTCTTGCGTAGCTGCGTAGGATTTCTGTACTGACTGAAATCGTCTTGCATCAGGTAAAATGTAATGCTTTAGCGTACGTATTCTGTCGCCTGGTTTTGTGTAGCAGCGTAAGATTTCTCAGTTTATTAAAATCGCCTTCTGCCAGCTAAAATTTAATGCTTGGCCCAACGAATTCTCTCACCTGAATAGAATAGGTGGCTAATGATGAGTGAGTCTTACTAGCTTTAATGAGAGAAGAGAGAGAGAGAGAGAGAGAGAGAGAGAGAGAAGGATATCTTGAAGAATGAAAATATAGGTTGGGAAAAAAAAATGGTCAAGTGGTGATGGCAGAGGATGGGGTGACATGGAGGCGATCTGTCTGCGGCCAGCCCCTCCGGAATTAAGGTGTCTAGTAATGGATAGATACGTGGACGGAAAATTCAAAATAAATAGCTAAGGATACAAAAACCCACGAAAACAGTCCTTTATGTCACTAACCCTCTAAATAAATAAAGGAGGTCCATTTATAACTATCCTCTTCCTGTGATTTCTGCTGTATTGCGGGAACGGCTCAGTCATTGCTATCAGTGTTTATCCTGCATCACTTATTAATTTTCAACCTCCACTGTCACCCACTCCCACACCAGCAGACCCAGCCGTCCCCACAACACAAAATATCCCAGCAGGTGAGTTTCTAGTGGAGCGCTATTTACAGACCCTCCATTATTTGCGTGCTCATTAGGGTTTGGTCAAAGAATTAATTTATTTCAAAGCCAGTTCATCCAACAACAGGAGCAGCAGCAGCAGGGGGGCCTCACGGTGTTGAATTGCTTAACAAAACCAAGGAACAGGGAATTCATTTGTATTATTGCCACAATTAGCACTCAAACGAGAAATGATTCGCCCCCGCACAAAAAATAAAAATATTATTATCATCTTCCACACAATGACCTGTTTTTTGTCGTTTATTCTTTGTCATTCTCAGACGAATTCAATCAGCTTTATCCTCGCTAAAAACAAAAGTATTATTAGCCTGTTTAACCCTTATATTTTTCTGTTGTTGAATATTGTTAAGATCTGAACGATTTTCTTCAGCTTTGCCCTGGGTAAAGGAAAAATATTGTTAAAATCATCAACTTTTTTTTTTTTCTTAGCGTATCCTTGCCAATCCCAGACGATTTTCTATGACTTTGACTGGATAGAGCAAAAAAAAAAAAAATGACCTTTTTATTCAGGTGATGTGTTTTTGCAATATATTTTTGCTGCTTCAGACGCTTTTATTCAGCTTTAGCCTGGATACAAACGAAAAATATTAATATCTCTTTCAGTACGACGAAGTATTTTTGTGGGTATTGTCTTCCTGCTACCAGTCAGTTTTATTCTGTTTTTGCCTTGATAAACACACACACACACACACACACACACACACACACACACACACACACACACACACATACACATTTCGTTGTAATATACCGCATACCTCATCGTAGCATATATTTTCATCAACACAAAGTATTTAAAAAATCAGAGCAAAAATTAATTTAGCAACTACTTTCATAACAAGAATTATCATACATAAATATTTATATGTGTGTACTCATAAATGTAAAAACCGTTTGCAGTATGCGTGTAGAATAAAAAAATAAAAAAAAACACTTCGAGTTTATTCTGTTTTATTTTTTAGGAATCCCTTTGCATATCATCCTATCAGTAACGTCATTCTGAACGTAATAATGTCGTTTTTTAACCCTGTGTCAAAAATTAAACCGCCGTTAAATTTTCTACTGCGGTGAGGGCCAGGTACTCATATTAATAAATGACCCGCTGAGCCGTGAGTCTCATTGGAGGTATTCAGAACCCGCAAATGAACGACTTTTGGCCCCACTCCGCTAATTCCGCCAAAATTCCCGCCCCGAAGTCACGTACACAGTTAATGGAGAGAACATTACCAGAGAAAAAGTTTAGGTCAACCGAATGAGTGCGCTGAATGGCAATTAGTTATCCTGTTTGCATCGCCAACTATTCCCAACTTGTGCGCTTAATGAGTTTTGTAGGTGCAGTTACAAGTTCAGGTAATTTCCTTTCTTGGTATAGTGAAGAAAAAAGTAGTCGTAAGAAATCACAAGAAAGTCCCCAGCCCTTCTTAACAAGCATCAGTTATTTTCTTTTTAGTGTTAATCTAGTGCTACAACTCAGTATTCAGAAGAAGGTGATGGGAATTTTAGGCCAAGTTAGAGTGAAAGGGGTATGGCCAACTCTCGAACTGTTTTTTTTTTTTTTTTTTTGTCTTTCCCACAGCCACTGATTTCCATTTTTCTTGTGTCCAGGCATCTCAGAATGAATGGATCTTAAGCTTGAATTCCCTTTTATTTGGCCTGCTTTGAAAATAACAAGTTTTACAGAGTCTCAGCCTTAGCATTTTTTACATGATAAGGTAACAGCAATCAAGTCTATACCCAGAGTTGGATTATTTTAAGATAGTTGAAAAAATAATGAATGAGAAAAGAAAAATTCCAGTGAGAACTCCTAAGATACAAATATGACACCATCGCTCTGTGCAAGCAGCTGGGATGGACACACTCCAGAACGTCAGTGAGTGAAGTGAGTTTAGATTAGGTTAGTTTAGGTTAGGTTAGATTACTTTAGGTAAGGAATTTAAGGGTAGGTGAGGTGAGCTGTTATATTGGTTAAGTGAAGTGAGGTTAGGTGAGGTGAAGTGAGGTTAGGTTAGATTAGGTTAGGTGAAGTGTGTTGTTACTTTGGTTAAGTGAATGGAGGTGGGGTGAAATGAGGTGAGATGAGGTGAGGTGGAGTGAGGTGAAGTGAGGTGAGATGAGATGAGGTGAGGTGAAGTGAGGTGAGGTATTATATTGCAATTACGAGTATTTAGCCTATCTAGGAGTAAACATCTCAGATCTGGAAAATGAACGGGCCAGCAGAATTTACAGACATAGAATACTGGTGAATAGCTCGGTGTCCCGTGTAAAAATATTATTCACCAGCAAATGCCGATATCGGGGACTTTCCTACGATTTGCTGTGCCTGCAGTGCTCAGGGCCTCCCCACCTCCCCCTCCCCCTCCATCCTACTCTCCCCCCCCCTGATCTTCCCTCCTCTCCTCTTCCTCTCCCTTCCCCTGCTCCCCTTCCATTTGTTCCTCACCTTCCCTCTCTCACTCCAGTGCATCCCCCCTCCACCCCTTTCTCCCACCTCTCTCCTTCTCTTTCTTCTTCTTCCCTCTCCCTTCACCTCTCTCCTCACCCCTCCATCCTCTCCCCTCTCCCTTCCCCTCTCTCGCTTTTTCCCGTCTCCCTCTTCCTTTCTCCGCACCCCTCCATGCTCTGCCCTCTACTTTCTCTTCTATCCTCTGCATCTGTATTTCTTTCTCCTTTTCTCCTCTACACCCCTTCACCCTCTCGCCTTTCCCTTCCTCCTGCTCGTCTGTCCCTCCTTTCCCTTTCCACGTACCTCTCCTTTCCTCTTTTCCTTCTCCTCCCACCCCTCCCTTACCGTCATTCCTCCACCACCTTGGCTCACCTATGGGGTTCACCTTTAATCTTCTATGAAACGGGAAAGAGGAGTGGAATATGAAGTTGAGAAATTATACACTGAAATGTTTTAACGATATGTCCTTAATCGCATGAGAATTAAGGTGTCTTTACTATTATATTCCGACTAATGCCACACGAATTTTTAAAACCTAAATTTAACCTCTGAAACTCAAGTGGAAAAAGTTGGCGTCCATGCTAGATTCTTTCTTGGAAATGGAATGGACAGATTTCATATATTAATAGAATCTGCACTATGTTGCATAAATGACGACGGTGTTCATTAATGTAGCAGCTTCGTCCGTACTGCTAATTAGGCCATAAAACTCCGTGTTCAATAGCCCTCCTCGTTAGGGTCACGACGAATATGATGAAGAAAAATTCTGGGTAATGATCAGCAATAAACGTATCACTCGAGTATTTCGTTGAATTAGACGTATAAATCAGACAAGGAAATTGGCGTGTGGGATTTATGTCAATGCTGCATCGCTGGAACAGTTAATAATTCTGTTATAAAATTAATCACCGAATGCAATTACTAATTATTTCCGCTCACGTAGGAAATGGTTTCCTGCGGAAAATACCCAAACTCATTCAGATGATGAGGACGGTAATTGACTGAAAAGATTTATATCATTACTCTAATAAAGTGCTTAATGGGTCCTCACTGAATTTATTACTGCCGGAACCTAAAGCTGAAAGACTGGGACCACGAAGAGGAAAGATTTTGACCGATTCCTTATATATGCTCAATCGGTAGAGAGGTGGCCTGCAGTCCTTACGGACCCAGGTTCGAATCCCGGCTGGGGCAGGGAACAGTTTAAGGATTTGAATTTCATTAAATCAGGCTTTACTGATCTACCAGAAGACCCGCCGACATGTCGTAAAAATACCCCCGCTAATACCAATACACCAGTCCTGTATGAGTCAGCCCTAGCATGTATTCAATATGGACGGTGGGTGTTAGCGCCGAAGCGGTGACATGTAGAGGTGTATGGTATGAAGGAGGACTGCTGGGCCTTGATAGCAGGCTGTGAAGCCTATGCCCAGAGTCGGACACATAAATATATATATATATATATATATATATATATATATATATATATATATATATATATATATATATATATATATATATATATATATATATATATATATATATATATATATATATATATATATATATATATCCCACAGTGGGAATTTATTTTGGACGCAAAAAATGTCATATGGTCTATTTTGTATCAGCTCATGAGAAAGTGCATAAAAGTGAAAGGATTAGTTTAACATTAATAAACTCCAATATGAGAGGTCTTTCCTGTGCTAAATAAAGACGTCTGAAGGGAGTGAGAGTAAAATATAATTAATAGATTGAAAAGAAAATGCCGTCATCAAAATGAAAGGGAAAAAACACAAGTGTCATTTCCAGTATCAAAGGCAGTACAAAGCCAGCGTCCTCATTAACAAGGCAGGATATGTAGCCAACAGTCCGTCGAACACAGTTACCTTGTGTATGCAATTTGTTAATATCCGGGATAATTATCTAATTATCCTTTCAAAATAAAGCGCCGTATTAAAAATGGATGCATTTCCTCTTACTAAAAAAAAGAAAATCCCTTATTCAGAGTTCCGGATTATACACGTAGTTTCACCTTAGAGTTGTAGGAATCAGTATGAACATATATTTTCTTGGAGTGAGGTAAAGAGATAGGGAGTTAGATGATGAGATAGGCAGTAAGGTAAATATGCAGAGACTAAGGAAAGAGGTGGGGAGTGAGGCAGAGAAGTAAGAAGTGCGGGAAAGAGGAGTGAACTGTGAGATAGGTAGGTAGGGAAAGAGCTGTGAGGTTAGGAGGTAGGAAAATATCAGTGAGGAAAAGATGTAGCAATAAAACAATGAGGTAAAGAGGTAGGAGAATGGCAGTGGGGAAAAGAGGTAAGAAAAGAGCAGTGAGACAGAGAGGTAGGAAAAGAGCAGTGAGGTAAACATAGTGACAAAGAAGCGAGATAAAAAATAGAAAGCTAAGAGAAGCGATACACACTGAGGGTTGTGATGTAATGAGGCAGAGGCTGACAAATGTGAAATAGAAAGTTGCACGTCTCTCTCTCTCTCTCTCTCTCTCTCTCTCTCTCTCTCTCTCTCTCTCTCTCTCTCTCTCTCTCTCTCTCTCTCTCTCTCTCTCTCTCTCTCTCTCTCTCTCTCTCGACTGCGGAGTTAGCGTGGGGCCCATTTACCCTTCATATCTGTGGAAATGACTGTATTACCTCCCAACCTCACTGATGTATAGCCAGCCATCACCTTGATCGGCCTCTTCTCTCCCCCTCACACCACCAACACCATCGCTTTCTCTTGCTCTTCATACCAGCCTTCCCATCATACCACCTCTCCCATTATACTACCCTGTCTATTCACATCATCCCCTGTCTCTGTGTTCATACCCCTTCCCTCTATACCGCCTCTACCCCTCACAACACCATCCTTTTTATTTTAACTTTTCATGCAAACCTTTCCACCCCTCTTTCTCTTTCTTCGTATCTACTCTCCCATCACACCACCAAGCCCTTCCCACCCTAATACCAGCCTTCCCATCATACCACCCATACTTTTCATACCAGCTCTTCCATTATACCAGTGGTTCCTAGTCTTGGAGTCCCTATGTACTTTTTTTAAGAGGTGGGTGGTTCGGCAAGCTCCCGAAATATCAAAATATCATACGTATTAAATTGACGAATCTGAGAGAGAGAGAGAGAGAGAGAGAGAGTGACGCACACACACACACACACACACACACACACACACACACAAACTGACAGACAAACAGGCAAAGATTATATACTATACCTTGTCATATATCGCTTCTGTACCATTATTTGTTGCATTCTCAGCTACACACAGCCAAACAATATGTGGAATGATTTAAAGGTACTCGTATTAATAACTATTCTTGATAACCTGGCGAAGTTTGTTCCTGTGTAATCTTCTGATGCAGTTGCTCAGAGATAAATGAATTGCCATACCTGAATCACACGAATCTCAGCCGACAGCCAATCCGCTTCGTGTGCATTGGTAGGAAACATACTCCACTTGTTTTTACTCTTTTGTAAGTTAATGTTTTTTTTTTTTTACCTACTGATAATATAATGTATGAGTTCCAGTGCCCCCCCTTTTAAATGCAAATGAGAAAACTGAAGCGTCAGCAGAAACAGTGAGCATTTTATTCCCCTACCTAGTGCTATATTACGATATGTGGATTGTGAGGCTTATTAACCCCAGGAAAAGTAGACAAATGAGGTCGCGGTCATGCCTGGATGTGCATGACTGGGGTCCAAGGGAAAAAAAATTGGGAACTGTGCATTAAGTTAATCTCTCTCTCTCTCTCTCTCTCTCTCTCTCTCTCTCTCTCTCTCTCTCTCTCTCACACACACACACACACACACACACACACACACACACACACACACACACACATCACATCATCCTCCGCACCCTCCACTTTTCTGATCCCCTTTTACGCCCATCTCTCTCCCTTCATTCCCTCCCTGCCAATCTCGTTTCAGTCCAACTCTATTTTTTCTTGTGGTTGTGTCCTACGGTTGTCCTGCGTTCATTTCTCCTATCTGTTCCTTATTTCTCTCTCTCTCTCTCTCTCCTCTCTCTCTCTCTCTCTCTCTCTCTCTCTCTCTCTCTCTCTCTCTCTCTCTCTCTCTCTCTCTCTCTCTCTCTCTCTCTCTCTCTCTCTGTTTTTCTTCCCGTTATTCGCTATTCTCTTACCCTGTTTCTTTGTTTCCACCTCTTCTGTTGATGTTCTTCGTCGTGTTGTTATTGATGTTGTCGATTATGTTAAAGACTGATAATAATGTTAATGTTGATTTTTATGTTGATGATGTTAGTTCTGATGGATGTGGATAATGATGAAATTATTCTTTGCGCTAATAATGATGATGATGCTGTGATGATGATGATGCTGTTGTTTTGACCCTTCCTAACTTATCTACCTACCTTCCTACCTGCCTACCTACCTTCCTACCTACCTGCCTGCCTACCAACCTGCCTTCCTACCTACCTACCGCTCTTGTTATTGACTCAAGCCGCCCATTACTCTGTCAACCGCATTCCTCCCATCCCCTCACGCATTCCCCTCGCTTCTCTCTCTCTCTCTCTCTCTCTCTCTCTCTCTCTCTCTCTCTCTCTCTCTCTCTCTCTCTCTCTCTCCTTCTTCTGCTACCTACTCTTGCTTTCCCCCTTCTCTCTTTGTATTCCTCTCTATCTCCCCTCTGATCCTGACCTTACAATGCTTTCCTTTCTCCCCTCTTTATCCTCCTTCCCCTCTCGTAATGACTCTCATCCTCTCTCCACATCTCCATCTCTCTCCACTTCTCTCTGTCTCCCCGTCTCTTTCCTCATCTGTCTACCACTCCGTCCCTTCCCAAAACCTCCTCTTTCTCCTGATGCCCTCATTGCCCCCTTTCGTCTCCTCATTTTCCTTTTCTTTCCCTACAGATACCGACCCTACTTTGTCATTACAGTATACCATCTCTCTCTCTCTCCCTCTCTCTCTCTCTCTCTCTCTCTGCAGCTTAATCCTCTCAGGCCGAAGACGCCTTTTTCGCATTATTTTGGTTAGCGTCGGACTATATTTCCTTTATTTATTTATTTTTTATTAAGAGAACCTACCAATCGCCCTCCCTTTGCAGAGGTTAAAGGAGGCTGTATGTAACATTTTCAGGTCTTCTTTTCCTCCTCCTCCTCATCCTCCTCCTCCTCCTCCTCCTTCTTCTCGTCTTCTTCTTCTTCTTCTTCTTCTTCTTCTTCTTCTTTTGTGACTATATTTCCCCTCTTCTGCAGTTCACATTATCTCCCCTTTCACTGTCATTCACCATCTTCACTTCACCCTGCCTCTCCTCTTCTCTTTCTCCCTCCCTCTGCCTCTCCCCCTCCACACCCCCTCTGCCTTCCCTCTCCGTGTTCTCCTATCATCTCTGCCTCTCACTCTCATCTCCCTCCTCCTCTCTCCCTCCCCCTCGGCCTTCCCACGCCACCTCTCTCTCTCTCTCTTCCCTTACCTCTCTCCTTCATCTCCCTCCCTCTTCCCACCTCTCTTCCTTCCCTCCCTTCCCTCCCTCCAGTCTGTCAGTCACCCTATCTCCCTCTCTCCCCCTTTCCTACACTCACCTTGCCATCATTCTCTCGCTCTCCCTTGTTTTCATCCTCATCTGTTTCTTGTCCCTTCCCTTCTTCCTTTCCTCTTTGCGATTCTTGTTTTTTCTTCTTTTTCCCTTCTTCGTTTCCTCTGTCTTTTTTTTTCTTTGGTTATTTTTTCCTCTTCCTACTTCCCTACCTCCTCCTCCTCCTCCTCCTCCTCCTCCTCCTCCTCTTCCTTCTCCTCCTCCTTTTTCTTCTCATCCTTATCCTCCTCATCCTCATCTCCATTCCAATCCCCCCAGCTTTTCCTTCGGCTATCCTCTTTTCTTTCCTTTTTCCCTCCTCCTTCTCCTCCTCTAATCAGCTCTTCTCTTTCTTCCCATTTCCCTCCTCTTCCTTTTCTTCTATCCCTTTCATTCCCATCTGTTCCCAGTTTTTATTTCCTTCCTCCCTCCTCTTCTCTTTCCCTTCTCCTCTCCTTTTCTCCCTTCTCCTCCCAGCTCTTTTTTTCTTCTCTCTCTTCTCCTCCTTCTCTTCCTTTTCTCTCCATTCCTTTCATCCCTTCTTCCCTCTCTCCTTCACCTCCTCTTTTTCCCATTTTCCTCTTTCGCTTCCCTCTCTTCGTCTCCCACTTTTCTATGAGGCTCTTCTTTCTTTCCCTCTCCGCCCCTGCTTCTTCTATTTCCCTCAATCGTGTTCGCTTCCTTCCTCCTCCTCCTCCTCCTCCTCCTCCTCCTCCTTTTTCCAGATGAGCTTTCTCCTCGCATTCTGCATTTTCCGTCTTCATCTTTTACCAGGGATCCTCCTCTTCCCTCCTGCTGATGTCACCCTCCTCTATTACTTTTTCAGGCCCTTCCTCCCTGCCCTCTCCTTCTCCCTCCCTACTCTCTCCCTACTGGCTCCCTCCCCCTCATTACCCACTGGTCCCTCCCTCGTTACCCCTCCCTCCTCTCTACCTCCCCTCTCCTCCCTTACAGCTGTCATTCTCCCCTCTTTCCTCTCACTTAGCTGCCTTTCCCTATCTCTTCTCTATCCCCTCTCTCCCTCTCCCGCCCTTGCTCCCTCTCCCCCCTTCCCCTCCCTCTCTCCCTCCCTCCCTTCCTCTATCTTCCCCCTTCTCCTCCCCTTCGTCTCCCCCTCCCTCCCTCCCTCCCTCCCTCACTAGCTTTCCATTCCTCTCTCCCTCCCTCCCTCCCCCATTAGCTCCCCCTTCCTCCCTCTCTCCCTCCCTCCCTCCCTCGTTTCCTTCCTCCTCGCCAGGCTCGACCCGTCACACTAAAAACCGCCGTAGTCGAGGTGAAAACTTTATCATAAAAGATGAGAGAGACGAATTTTAAAACACGATTCTTTAAAAATCGAGAGAGAATTTTTTTATTTGACACTGTGACCCCTGCCTTCATTATCCCCTTGCCCCGTATTCTCGTCGGCTGAGGAAGCCTTCTAACACCACACCCTAAGCTATTTATTTTATCTATTGCACAGACAGACACACATACACAGCTTGACTTAATCATTTAGATAGCGTTTGCCTTCAAAAATTTGCGGGACTAACTACAAGCTGCTCCATCACAAACTGATTGTATATATATCTTTGTTTCTATACCGTTACTGAGTCCACACTGACCAATTCTGACCAAAATGTCGAAAAATATACTTTCGCATTTTTTCGCGTGTCAAGATTTCCGACAATTTTGCTCCGCCGCGTCGCGAGCGATAACCAAACTTTTTGTTTGGTATTTTTCTGACACTCCTTGGACTTAGCTCAACCTATTGCAAGAAGAATTAAGTCGATATCTATTATCGTTCTCTTGAAAGAAGGGGACAATACACAGAAATTTTCTCTTGTCGCAACTTCCCTTAATTTCGCTCGTCGCATCGCGCGCGATCGCCAAAATTTTTGTTTGGTATCTTTTTTAATCTCCCTGGACTTTCTCCGACCTAGTGCAAAAAGAAGTAAGTCGATATCTATTACCGTTCTCCTGAAAGAAACGAGCAAATGATTTAGATGTGTGTGTGTGTGTGTGTGTGTGTGTGTGTGTGTGTGTGTGTGTGTGTGTGTGTGTGTGTGTGTGTGTGTATGTATGTGTGTGTGTGTGTGTCTGTGTCTGTGTGTGCGCATGTGCGCGTGCACGTGTGTATGACATACTCCTGCTATTTCCCGTAACATCATTCATTCACTTTGCTCCTCTTTCAGCCAGTCACTTTCTGAAACTAATAAATGATCTGAGTAAATGTTGTATACCTATCAGACACTTGACACTGCTCAGTTTGGCGGCATTACGCTCATCTTCATCATCATCATCATCATCATCATCAACCTGAGTCAATCCACTGCAGAGCAAAGGCTTCTCCTATCATTTTTTCCATTCTGGCCAATTGGTTGTTAGCCTGTTCTATCAGCCCCAGCAAATTTCCTTATTCCATCTCACAATCTTGTTCTCTGTCTGCCTTTTCCTCTGACTTCATCTCGTGGTGCCATCCAGTTACTTTGGTTTTCCTCTGTTCTTTGCTTTACTAAAAACTTGACCTCACAACCATATCGCTGTTTTTGCATTGATTAAATCCTCTATTTTCGTCTGTTCCCTTGTCGAGGAAGCTCTCAATTTACCTTCCATGTGACAATTAAAACCTTTCCATTCCTCTCTGGACACTCCTAAGCTTAAATTCCAAGGATTTTGCCAAACTCCGAAATTTATACATGAATGACACACTGACTAAATAGCCATCTCTTATGACATATCACCACTAGGCTCAGGTCTTTATAAACGTGTTATACTTGACATAGCAAAATGCTGAGTGTATATAAAACGGTGGACACTAGGCGACTAGACTAAGTTCTGAGTAAACTTGTTATAAGCAGCCTGAATAATAAATGGTGTCTTGTTATACTCGTAAGGCGACAGACATTACCCAGGTGACGCGATGTAAGTTGAATATATAATAACCTGAAATATGGAGAACAACTATAGAAATTTCCAGCCTAATAGCGACCACATTAAAGTGAAAGAACCGTAACTCAGGCAACACTATACCCTTTCCACCTTAACTTGGCCCAGATTTTCGTCCTTTTGCAGCTTATTTCACGTAGCTAAATGGCAAGAGAGGATAATACCACAGCTCTGCATTCTTTCCACAGCACTTCTTCGTGACTAGTGTGAAATTCTAACGCTAATCAGTTGCTACAACTCATCATTCAACGTGGAGGGATGGAAATTCTGGGCCAATTTAGAGAAAGAAGGAAAATTTTTGGAGATAGGAAAATTGGTTATACGGTTTCCTCTGTCCCCTTCATCCAGCCTCTTCCTTTATTACCATATTCCAATACGCCAATCTGGACTCCATCAAGAAGCAATCACGTGTGTTCTGATTGTAGTCACTTCTGGCATCATCAATATTGCTAAAAACTATTCCCGGATTGAATCAACGCATGCATATACACAAACACACACACCTAGACATACACTCATACTCTCTCTCTCTCTCTCTCTCTCTCTCTCTCTCTCTCTCTCTCTCTCTCTCTCTCTCTCTCTCTCACACACACACACACACACACACACACACACACACACACACACACCTCACCAAATCATTTCATGTGCCAAAACCTTTCCCACTGTAGAGGTAAGTCAGTCTTCCTAAGCGATTTTTAACTAAACTAGGTAACAGGTGTCAAAATTAAGGTGTGAAGAGTGTCCAGGTAGGGGAACATATTTAAGTAGGATAGTTTGATGAAAGTTATGTTAAATACAGATGCGATTCATTTTCTTTTCTTTTTTTTTTTTTCCACTTTCCACCTACCTTTACCTTTTGCTCTGGTTGAGGTGCTATTCTTTTTTCCTTTTTTTTTATTGCTTGTTAAAATGACTAACGTTCTAATTCTCCGATTTTGCGTATGGGGACAGCGGTACCAGATATCACCAAACAAAATCAGTCTCACGTCATTTCAAGTAAACGCGCTATTTCTCAACAATTTCCTTCCTGTAAGTGGTAAATCTTATATTTTTATAGGACGCCTAGTCACATAAATTACTGTGAAAAATAAAGTTCAGCACTATCACGATGTTAAGAATAATTTTGGCGTATTTTATAAACATTTTGGCTAATTTTAAGAATTTATTTCAATTAGACATAAGTATTTCACATATTTCAAAGCAATATCAACCATTTCTCAAAGGTCAGTATTAAAAAAAATTAAGACTTCAGGATTAGAGAGCTGCCTCAGTGTACACCTTCCCCCCTCCCCCACTGGCCTGGTGAACAGACTCTGGCTTGTATTCTTATCGCTGAGTTATCGGGCAAACATGCTTCCTAGCACCTCTTCCATAGCGACTTATTTTTGGACATGACTGGTTAATATATTTTTGCATGTTATATATACAGAGTATGGCGAGGTTTGAAGGATTTCTATAACACACAATACGACAGTAAGGTGTAAGAGGCAAAATAAATCGCTCAGGAAAAGGTGATAGGAAGCTACCTTAACCGAAGAGAATATGGATCTTTGTGTAAATGTTCTCGTTTGCTCGGTCCATTGCTCCCTGAAACACCAATACTCGTAGACTCGACCATGAATTGCAGACTAACACAGTACGGACAGGACAAGGTTCGTAACATCTGCCATTCGAGTCTCACTAAATTTTGCCAAAGTTTTACAGATATTCAGATTTACATATATGATAGAAAAAAAAAATAACCATATCCTTTGGTTGAATAAATTTACAGGTATCGTAGTTGTAACTGCACTATGTTTACTGGAAAGATAAAAATTCTGACACACCGTTTAGTTCGCTTTGCACCCTGGACAGTCATGCATTCAGGCCAGCCACCATTTAGCGTTATTTGCCAGCATGACCTTTATATACATACAGTTCTGCTCTTTTTCATTTTCAGTTTCGCTCGATGAAGTTAGTGCTTGTTAGGGAATTCTTTTTCATTGCAGCGATTTTTCTGTGCTAGACTCTTTTCACTCTGACTTGGCCCAGATATTCGTCCCTTTGCAACTGGATCTCGGTAAAAGACAATACTGAGGCTCTCCATCTTTTCATAACACTTCTTCGTGGCTAACATCAAAATGTAGTATTAATATAGTGCTTTTTCTTTTTTTTCTAATCATCTAAGATATTTTGTTATTAATATTTTCTTACTGATACCATTCTCAACAGGTATTTATTTCGTTAATCAGTTACTGCTTGAGACTCTCTCTCTCTCTCTCTCTCTCTCTCTCTCTCTCTCTCTCTCTCTCTCTCTCTCTCTCTCTCTCTCTCTCAAGTACAACAGACGTTTCCTTAATCTCACAAAGGACTTCGAGTATAACCGAGAAGAAGAAAACTGAAATATTAAGTTTACCACCAAGACGGAGGGAAGGAGGGGGACAGTGGAAGGATTAGGTGGGGAGGTATACTTCAGGAGGTGGAACAGGCGTCGTGAATGCACCAAACATATCCAGTGTATTGCGATTAAGGCGGGTCATCAGCATATCAAAGGGTATGACGTGACGGACAAGGCAGGCACGCAAACATATCCCCACACCCTAAATATGACACGTATCCAATATTCAGATTTAGGCAACGAAGAAATTGAGGCAGAGACTCTGGATAAGGTGGCTGTAGAAAGATAATAAGGAAAACGAATTAATATGTCTAGATTTAGAATAAAGATGTGTGAAGAAAGATATTAAGAAAAAAAAAATGACAGTGTCTAGATTTCGAAAAGTTAGTTGTTGAAAGGTACTGAGAAAAATAAAATGGAGTGTAGAGATTTCGAACAGAGATGTTTGTAGAAAGATATTAAGAAAAATGAATTGGTGTGTAGAGATTTCGATTATTTATGGCAGAGAAAACTGACGAACCATACAAGAAAAATCGGTGATGATACGAACGCAAAACGGATTATTAACGAGCCAAAAGACGCCTGTTGACAAAGCAAAATACCTTAAATCAGAAAAAACTCACACACACACACACACACACACACACACACACACACACACACACACACACACACACACACACACACACACACACACACACACACACACAGAGTAAACGAATTTGAAAGAATGCAAGAATATAATAAAAAAGACGAACAAAAATAAAATACAGAATGCAGATGACCATATTCAATACAATGGAAGAACGAAGAAAAAAGAACAAAGGAAGTACAGAATGGTAAAAAGACAAAAACATGCGAATCAATAAACACTCAGAAGGATTAAGAGAAGAAAGAAGACCATTAATATGATAATGAGGAGCAGATACTGAACAAAGAAGAATTTAGGTAAAGTGTAAACCAGACATAAAGCGAGAACAGAATTAATATGTATACCTTTAAAAAAGAAAGTATAAGGAAGAAGTCATGATACAGAGACAAGCACAACAAAACCACGCAGTCCAACTTCATAGCAAGACACTATGAAACCTATAGACTCGCAGTAAATTATTTCCATAACATTAGCATAGTTAGCCCTAAAAAATGTTTTTATCCGGTTGCTAGGCACCGCTTTTCATTAGAACCATCATCATCATCATCATCATCATCATGAAAACAAGCCGTGCGTCCCCTACCAACAACTCCCTGTAGTGTGGGAAAAACAGAGATCCAGTACTGTACTGAAATTAGATTCAGAAATGAAAGTCCGTTGAACTCATTGGAACATTTAAATGGTATGATAAATATGAAAGCTATTTTCATCGATAAAGTTTAGATATGCAAAAAGAAAATCATCCGTAACTGAGGCGGCAGACTTTAATAACCTTCAGCCTGTGACTATTAAATAACCGAAAAAAGACTATTCAAACATGGAAACATCTAAATAGTACTTATATCCGTAAATACACGAAGGTAAAAAATTTGCAATACTATGTTGCTTTTTAAAATGTAGAAAAAAATTAGTTGGTATTGAAAGATGTTCTTGAAGTAGTTGTTTCACTTTTAAAAGTGTCAGTGTCAAAATGGACAAAACAATGCCCCTAAAATTCACTGTGATAAGACCGAAGAGAAGTATTAATAGAAAAAGTGTCCAAACCCCACATTGAATGAGGGAGAATGGTTAGTTAATATTTACAGTGATATATTAAAGTAGCACAAATAATGGAAAGTGGACTGCCCCTGTAATACACGTAATTCTGGTAAGACAAATGAGATGAGGATTGATAGATTACGTGTCCCAACCCCACCTTTAATTTAGAGAGTGGCTCGGTATCCCCTGTAAGAGCTTGCTTCTTCCCTCCCCTCCTGCTCTGCGATGGTCCTCTAGGCTCGTATTTATCAAGGATCTTATCGCTATTGCTCCTGTGATTCATTCTCAACTGATTAAGTCATAGGGCATCAAGGAGAGTGCAGCAGTTGAGTTATGCGGATCATGACGGGATTAATGGTGATGGTTTTAACACACACACACACACACACACACACACACAGAGGGAATGATGATGATGATGATGAGGAGGAGGAGGAGGAGATGGAACACACACACACACACACACACACACACACACACACACACACAAAATGTCTGACTTAAGCTGAAATACAATACAGAGATGTTTTGACCATGACAGGGTTAATACTGACAATATTATCACCCCCGGTATTGTACGTGAACTCATCTTTAAAAAAAAAAAAAAAATTATCCGGGTTAACTAAAAAATATATATCTGCTTGGGGTTACCTAGAAAAAAAAAAATAGCTTGGGATTAGCTAGGAGAAATACTCGCTTGGGTAGTTAACTAGAAAAAAAAAACTAGCTTGGGGTTAACTAGAAAAAACAAAAAACTCGCTTGACATTAGCTGGAGAAAATACTCGCTTGGGGTTAGCTGGAAATACATACTCGCTTGGGGTTAATTAGAGAAAATACTCGCTTGGGTTAACTAGAAAAAATGCTAGAACTGTCTCGACCATAAGACGATTAAACATTTCCCAGGATAAGCAAAACTTCGTGGCAATTTGTTATCAGAAATCAATTAGTTTTTCGCTTCTTCATTTTGTTACTGTATTATGTACTCTGGTCTGGTTGTGAAGTGTCTGGTGGTTTTATGAGTGAAATATGATACTAATAATAATACAACAATATATAAGCAATTTTGATCTCAACTTAGGGTCGTTTTCTTGGGAACTTAACAGCGTCTCCTCCTTAGCCATTTTTTTTTTTTCCTTTGTAATTATACCTTTGCATTCTCTTGTATTGTTCTTATGCTTTTTCAATATCGACTGTATCCTTAATATACAAGGGGAAACTGGTGTATAATGTGTAGATCAAATGAATAAGGAAAAGTTGCTGGTCTTTAATACGACCCCCAAAGCCACCTTACACCAAAAGCCAAACCATGTTACGTGTGCGTGTTACTTGGCTTTGAAATGTAGCTGAAACTGCCCATAGAGGTAGTTCACTCCAGAAGGCACGGTAGGTAGGGCGCGTAGCATAACATCTGGTCTGAGTTGCCCCATTGAATAAGCTCAGATTCCATTCAAAGGCGTGGAGCACATAAAGGTATTCTGACTTGAGTAGCTTTCCGATGTGAAGCAGCCTTTAACCCCTTCAATCCGTAGACGCATTTTTTCGTATTTCTCTTTCTGTTTCCAGACGATATTCTTCAACTGGGAAAGGATCATTGGTAGTAAATGGGTTAATGAAGGGTGTAAATAACCTCTCCAGTTTGACAGTTCTCTCCACAGCTGAATAGAATCATTTGGAACTATACTCTTTTTATCCTAACCTGGCCTAAAAGTGCCCTGTCTCCACCCTGAATGCTGAGCTGCAATAGATTAACACTAGAGTACGATGCTAGTCACGAAGAGATGCTATGGATAGGACGTCGAGCCGAAGCAATGTCTTCATCTGCCACTAAACAAATTGCAAAGGACAAATATCTGGGCCAAGCTACAGTAAAAGGAGTATAGAAAAGAATCAGATAAATAACACGTCATAAAAGCGAAGGGGTTAAGCTCAAGACACTTCCTAAATGTAGCCCCTGCTTCTCGAGATCTTCCGACCCCTCACCCTTCACTTACTTTCCCCTCAGCATCTCATCATTTCGCCTGTCCCCTCTGCCCTCCCCTCCTTCCCTCGCTACTCTCCTCTCCTTCCCTCCCTACTAATTTCCTCCCCTTCCCTCTCACCCTTGCTTCCCTTCCGCTAATTACATCTTCTCTCGTCCCCTCGCCACCATTTGCTGCCACCTCAACACCACCAGCCTATCGTTATATTTCCTGCCCTCTCCTAAAATAATACCTTCCTTTTCTAACTCTCAATTTTCCTCTAGAAGAAAGATGCAGGAATTAACAGGGGAAAGAATAGCTTGATGGTATTTTTGTAAGTGAACATACATTAATATTTTACATTAAATGTAAAATAATAAATTTTATTATTTTATCCTAACATCACCGTGGGTCTGTCGTCATAATTATTCTCTTCCTAATTACTCCCTTGCACTTCCAGCTTTCAATTTTCTCCTAGAAGAATTTATGAGGAAATAATAAACCTGGTGGTACAGTAACTTCAATGCATTAAAAAAAATAGCAGAATTATATGGATTACTTTATCTCCAAAAAATAATAAGAATCACGTGCGTATTATCATACTTTTTGTCCTCTCCTAAAATGCTACTTTCCATCCTCTGCCCTTCCATTTTCCCTGTACAGCAGATGAAATTATGAGGAAATTTTTGCCTTACCGATCCGTAGCTTTAATACGTGCGTGAAAATTACTAGTTAATCGTCATAATTTCTGACATCTTATAAAAGTATTTCCTAGCTCTTTCACTCCTCAATATTCTCTTTAAAATAAATGATAAGGGAACAGTCTGCATGATGGTACAGTTTAAACAGGTTTTTATGCACACCGATAGAGTACTCGTATATCAGAAACTTTACCATATCGGAAATATTTTAAAATCATAGTTTACTTTACTTTCGGTGCATCCAAAAAGAACACCTGTACTAGTAATGCGATAATTTTGCATGGAATAATTACTAAAAACGTTTCTATATAATTTCAATATATCTACCCCTTCTGTCACTTTGTTTCTTATTTTATTTGTGTATTTATTGTTAGCCTTAAGCTTTCCGAAATCGTTTCAGTATATCTGCCCTTTCCTGTCACTTAATTTTTTTTTTCTACTTAGCCATAAACATTCAGAATATCGTTTAAACATTTCTACCATCTATTATCTCATTACTTTGTACTGTATATTTATTTTTACACTTGCTGCAGTTTTGTCAGTTTTTTCGTAAAAGTTTAATCGCGTTGACGCTGTGAGGAAAATGCATTAGGTTTCGCTTGCATTCTCGTTACCTGGTAATTACTTGGGGAAAAATGTTTTGCTTGTAATTTCGTTTTTGGAACGCCTTTGATCTTTCAATATCCCACCATTACATGATTTTTTTTTTTTACAGATTCTAGTTTAGAAAAGGAAACTGAAAATTTTGTACACCTTGAGTTTCATTTTGGTCCATTTTCGAGTTCTCTCTTGAACATAAATATAGGGGAAGGTTGACTGATTCCTTCCTTGTAACTGATAATAGTATAGTTTAATTTTTCCATTACTATATTCACATAGTTACAAAGTTAAAATAGTGGTTCTGTAAATTAATTATGAGGTTGGTAGATTTTTGGATGTAGTTTTGTTGATCTACTCTACCACTGCCGTCTTGAATAGCAAAGGAAATTAGATTCTCTGTTAATTAAAAGTGGATTTAGAAACGTAATTTATCGTTTATCTCATTATATTAAACAGACATCGGGGAAAAACATTATAGTATTCCATTTTTTTAATGTTTATTTTCTTCTCTATGTGGGCTACTTTGCAAAATTATCTTTCGGCTCCCGAGACGCACTCTAAAAAAATCGTCCAGAGAGAGAGAGAGAGAGAGAGAGAGAGAGAGAGAGAGAAAGAAAGAGAGAGAGAGAGAGAGAGAGAGAGAGAGAGAGAGAGAGAGAGAGAGAGAGAGAGAGAGAGAGAGAGAGAGAGAGAGAGAGAAAGAAAGAGAGAGAGAGAGAGAGAGAGAGAGAGAGAGAGAGAGAGGGGGAGGGATGAGAGGAGGGGGAGGAGAACCGGATGCTATTAGTTGCCATAAACGCTTGGCCCCTGTGACTCGTTCTGTTCTGATACAATCGTCGAGAGAAAAGAGAAAGAGAGAGAGAGAGAGAGAGAGAGAGAGAATCCGATACTTTTAACTGCTATGAACACTTGCTTATCCTGTACTATGTAAGCAATTCATAAACACTCCTTGGCTAGCGCTCTTACTCACAGTTAAATAACATAGTATGGTGTTAACTGGAATAGATTACGAGAGTTACTCCGACCATGAGAGGCGATGAGAGACGTACGGTAATTTATCAGTCTCATACCTCATTAGTTTCTTATCAGGACAAAAAAAAAAAAAAAAAAAAATGGGAACATGATCTTATTTTTCCATCATCATGTTCACCTGAAAATTTGTACAGTAATGAGTTGGAAGGTACATCTGTAATGGAATGTAATTATTTGTTCCTTGTTACCTTATTCGCTTAACCGCTTCACGACGATGACACAGTTTCTTTTTGTTTTAACCTTGCCACATGCAATTAACTTGCTCGATTTTGTAGAGGTTAGAAATAGCCTTCCTTTAACCCCTTCGTCTTAACACAAATCCTTCCTAAGCTGATTATAACTGACTCTTGGTTGCCAGGTTTTTGTCGCAGCATCTACGGTGGGCTGGAGACTAAAGCTTTCCCACTTCTGCATTGCACTTATCCTGCTTTTAGGGGAGAGGGAGGGAGGTGAGAGACGTTCGTATAACCAGGCAGTGGAGCATCCCAGTCATATCAGTACCACCACGTGAAGGCGTCACTCTCCATCATCCATAACCAGATTAAAATGAAAATACATTGAACTGAATGGGAAAATGGTAGACGCGAACCTACCATTATCGTTTCCAATGCTTTCACTTTTATACAGTACTTTACATAGTTCCTTTATCAATTTATTTTGCAGGTTGAAGACAATTTATGTGACCGGTTAGTATCTTATTATTGTCCTCATTTATTTTCTTGATGAGCCATGAATGATAAACAGCATCTCATTTTGGCATCACAATTGTCACTTCCGTAAATTATATCTGGTTTTACTCAACAATTGAAAGGTGAGGGTTAGAGATGTAATTTATCGCTGTCTTACTTCATTGTAAACTTAATTACCGACATTAAAGGTATCATTTAATTTTCTATTACCCTCACATTCATATTCATAAATTCTCAAGGTACTCTATAAAGATGGATGTGGATCTGTAAGTGTAATATATCAGTTAACTCTCACATATTGGTCTTATATACGAACTCAGAGGAGACTTATTCATTTTTCAGCATGGACAATAAAAATGTTAGATTGAGTACCAAAGATGGGGTCTGGAAATATAATCTGTCAGTCTCTTCACAAACAATTATCATGCAGAGCCGTATGGATATTAGTAGTAATTTGTTATCCTTCAGATCGTTCACTCTCATTGTGGTAAATAAAGCGGGTATCTGAAAGTTAAAGTGGTGATGTATTAATATTGTTTTATCGGAGAAACTTGGCCTCTTGCGGGTTTAACGTTATGGGGATATTGAAAAAGTCGACACTGTTAATTTCCATGGCATTAGGAAAAATCACGAATGAGATAGAAAAATATCATGTGAAAATAGGTCTGACATTATAGCAAGTACTTACAGAACAATATTATGCTTCGATTTTGCCGTAAATAAGGAAAGTACACTATCGAAGACGGGTCAGCTTATCAGTGTTTGAGAAGTCGTTTAGTATTTTCCTTGTTTAGAACTAAATCGAGTTACTTGATGCTATGTCTGGATTATTTTAACAGGATATTTACCGAATCTATTTTTTACGCAATTTTGTTAATGTTACTAAAATTATTAATGTCACTATTTTCAACTTCCTTGTAGCTCATAACCCACAAGTGGCCAGTTTGGGGAGCAGAGAATTTTAGACTTCCTACCGGGTGAAATGTTTCTCTTATAATTTTTTCCACACTGGTTATTGTAAATTGAGTTGTGCCTTTCATTGCTTCGCTTAAATTCCCTCTATCGAATTCAGCCATGCTGCTTTTTAGAGAAGCTAATCTGATTACTGGTTAACAAATGGAATTCACTATACGGAGAAAATGCAATATAGTGACATACTCTGCAACATGGAACCATCTGCAGTAGTGTGTGAGGTATATTTTGACCTTATGAAAGAGAAATATACTGAAGCAGGTGTTCTTAAAGTAGTGTCTTGATGGGTTTTTTGTAGTATCCAGAAAGGCATCCTGGAAAAAAAAATGAACAATTCGTGTAGCCCATGGTAACTCGTCATAGTTATTCTCCTCTCTTTCTTTTTTCAGGAAACTGAAAGTGAAAAGGGTAATCATACTGGAAACGGATTATCAGGCTGACATCGAGTTGAACCCGGTAATATCGGGGTCAGAAAAGTAAGAACCACTGCACTAAAGCAAAAGAATAAGTAAAGGGGTTAATAAATATGCAAACTAAGGAAGAAGGGTAGATAATGATTTGGGAAGGAAATTAATCCAGACTGCTGAAAATACGAACCTATTCCAGTTGAGGTGTAAAAATGGTGAATAAGTGTGTGATAATTTGTGCAGATGAATGATGTGAGAGTGGAAGACGACTGTTTCATTGTCAGGCACTTCATTCTTTCTTCCCACACCAAATCCAGTCCTGTTTGTCACCACTACGCTTTCGTCATTCCCAAGCATCATTTAGAGAGAGAGAGAGAGTTTGTAAATGGTGAAGTGTTTCAGATCTGATGTAAGAAACTGTGATATTTGCTTATCGTTCACAGGATGTTTACAGTGTGGTTCAAAGCTTTGTGAGGGATTAGAGCGACAGGGCTTGAAAAAAAAAAAAAAAGCATAGAGTAAAATGAGATCCTTGCGAGAGAGAGAGAGAGAGAGAGAGAGAGAGAGAGAGAGAGGGGGGGGGATGAATATATATATAGGAGAATGTAGAAAAAGGAAGAAGGGACTAAAGTAGCTAATTGTAGAATAGTTGCCCGTATTATAATCTCCATTAACTCCATTACTCAGAGACGTTTCCCAAAATATGTCTAAAATCGTCTTAAGGTCCCCAGAAAAAAAGAAAGGAAAAATGTAAAAGACGTCACCGTACTGGAAACATTTCTCTTATTATATAATCAATATTTTCAGTACATTATATTGTGTACTATATCTTCATACTTTAATCTCTCATATTCTACTGTTTTAAATTGCTGTGATTATATACTGTATGCACATCCAAACGTTTGCCTGCGAATCCCTGCAGCGTGTGGTAATGGAAGGTGTTATCTGAAACGTTTTTATGAGATAGTAATAAGAAAAACACAGTAAAACGTTATTAGAATGGAGGACACTCTCTGACGTTCAGGGAGGAGTGAAAGATGTGGAACTCAAGACAGCGCCGGGAGAAAATTATCTGCCAACTTTTGCTCATTGCTGTACCGTGTAAGTCATTTCACCCGAGGTCGCCTTTATGTATTTTGCTCTTGCTACAGTCAGGTGTTGGGGAGGAACGCCTTCACATGAAGGCACCGCTACGACCAGTTAGTTTTGCTGCCTGATTATCGTCCCTCAACTCCATCCCGATCCCCGGAAAGAAGGATGCTGGGGCAACTTCACTCTGCCTTCCACTGGGTTCATTTTCACTTGAACCTGGGGTTTTTAGTACCTCAAATATTATTAATACTCTGTAATGCTAATAGTAATACTAACACTGCTAATACTATTATTACAACAACAATACTACTATTACTAAATCTACTGCAACTCCTACTACTACTACCACTACTACTACTACTGCTACTACTACTATCACTACTACTACTACTACTGCTACTACTACTATTGATGCTGCTGCCGCTGCTGCTGCTGCTACAGTAGTTAGGTAAATTGATTAACTTTAGGAAGGCCCTCTCGTACTATATTAGCTGAAAAGGTTTTGTCAAAATCTTCTATGTTCAGGTGAATATTGAGAGTCAGCAGGCGACAAGAACGAAATTTAAAACACTTTCTAGAAATGAGTGGGCAATTTTCTATGATTAAGTGTGCATTATGTTTAAATTTTAGTGCTCCATTGCAGCTCTTAGTACCCCGCTGCCCTTTAATTAGAGAAGTTATATATTAAACTGAATAGTTAAGTCAGTGTTAAGATTAAATGAGAATTACGTTTGAGTTTTAATGCCCCAGTGCAGCTTTGGAAAATACACTCTTTATCATCCATTTAGAGAATTATATCCAAAGCAGAGTAAATTTTTCTGTAACCGGCAGAAAAGAAATACGCATATAAAAAACGGTCACAAGGTTTAATGAGTTAGTGTGATTATTTTATGCTGTGTATCATGTTTAAGTCTTAGGGCTCCTGTGTAGCTATAAAATTTCCATCCGTTCCCTACAGATAGAGAAATCTGTCGTGTGTCAATGATTTTATCTGTAATAAGAGTAGTAGTGGTAATAGTCGTAATAGTGGTAACAGTAGTAGTAATAGTAATAATAGTAGTAGTAGTGGTAATAGTAGTAGAAGTGGTAATAACAGTAGTAGTGGTAATAGTAGTAATTTCATTCATTTCATTTCAGTTTGTTTCGTCATAAAATTACATAGGAATAAAAGTTATAAAAATATACACCTCATACCTTCTAGCTGTCATTCTTGTTACATTTTCTGTAATATCAATGATCACTATTAACCATTCTAACTCCAGCCTTAAACTTACATATTATGGCTAATACAAGTGACAGCATTTTGTTTTAATCAGGTTAATCAGTTTTTCTTCTCATCATTATATAAATAACATAGAGTAGTGGTAGAAGTAGTAGTAGTAGTAGCAGCAGTAGTATTAGTAGCAGTTGTAGTTGTAGTTGTACTTGTTGTTGTTAGTGTAGTAGTAGTAGTATAGGACTACATAATAAATAGATAGATAAATAGATAGATAGAGAGACAGATAGAAGCAGGAAGTCAAATGATGAGAAGGTGTTGTGTTTGCGAGAAGCGAGCAGCGCTAAACGCTTACACGGGGGAAAGCTGACGACAGCGGCCAGTAAGATGATTCAGTTAGCTGTCAGCAGTCCTCTCGTGAGAAAGTTCTGTTGCCACGAGGAAGATACGTGACACACACACCCTACTACACGAGATGTGAGGAAAGAGAGTTTAGAAGGAGACAAGCGACCCTATAGAGAGGTCGAGACGGAGATTAGCTTGAGAACAGAGAGAGAGAGAGAGATAGCGAGACAGGGAGGTAGCTACCCAGGACTTATACTATTATACCTGTTTAATATTTCCAAGACAAATAAAGATAGTCCCATACTATTCTTTACCTCTCCCGTCACTACATGACATCTGGTGGGGAAACTACTACAAGATATAAAAGCCGCTCGACCACAAGTCTAAAATATACTTCTCTACAATTAACTACAAAGTCTTTATGACATTTGGTAGCAGCGAACGTATACGAACCTCGTCTACGAATCAACATTAAATTCCTACAAAATATCAAGATTGACAACAACCAACAATATCAGCTCCTGCCCCTCCGTCTCCCAGATCATTACGCTGATGCAGAGGTCAAGAGATCACTCGACGCCTTGCAAGTAGCTTAACGACAAACCAGCAAATCTGCGGACATCGTCTCCGAATTAAAAGCAAATTTCTACAAAAGCAACCGAGACTACAAGGTTAGCTTCAGTTCTACAAAGTCTACAGCCATCTACAATCAACTACAGCCATCTACAATCAACTACAATTAACAACTCTACGAATAAATCACTAGAGAAAAGGACAGAGAAAACTTCCACATAGAATAAAGGGAACAAACAAACGAAGAGTGAGACACGATTTACAACTCATCTTACTCACTCGTCTTCACTCAAGTTACTCATCGCTACTCATTCACTCACCACAGCTACCAGTGTGGGAAGCCGACGTCACCATGTGCTGAGATGACATCACAACGCGAGTCTGCCATGCCAAGCAACGTGTGACGGACACCAGGCACTTCTCACCCACTACTCATTACTCATTATTCACATAGCTCCTACTCATATTCACTTATTTTCACAGTTAAGTTGGAAATTCGACGTTCTATGTTGAGGTTTGCCTGGGACAGCCGTTAACCACTACAAATACCAGGCCATGGAGTTTCCTGAGTAATATCGTCCATCAACACACCACTAGAATTATCAAGAGATCTTCAATCAAACCTGTATTTTCTTCCGAGATCGACTTTTGTATCGACACACCTCTACGATCTGTATCAAGTGGGTAAAATTATACTTGCTCATTTCTTCTCAGTGCTAAAATTAGCTATATTCAACTTATTTAATCATCTAGTTTGCTAGGACATAAATAAACAAGAGGCGTATTTCATAACATCATATCTTAATGACAGGAATATTTTCGCAACCACCCACGTTAATACCAGATGACACACAAATTGCCACAACATCAGACTCACAATTAAGAGACAGCCCACCCATTGTACAACCCACACCACACGTTATAGATAAGGAAACAAATACGGGAGTTTCGGATGATGAGTGGGTAAACCCTTCAGATGTTGAGAGTATCGACTTCGCAGCTGCCTTAAATACGTATGCCAATATACTTAACAGGGTTCACCGGTCCGGTCATACATATTCTACCATTCCCTCACATAACGATAAACTCGTACAAGTTGAATTAACAGGGCAATCATTAAAGATGAATCAAGAAACAAATACTGCTGATCTAAAAACCACACCTCACGTTTTTGTGTATCACGAGGATAAGACTGCCCCAAAATTCTCTGGCACAGACAAGGATCGCATTGATGTCATTTCATTAATCAGTCAGTGCGAACAAATGTTCATCAAGCGCCATATACTAGATGAACAAGAGAAAATTGCTATTTTTTCATCTTGCATAAGCCAGGAAAGATGTCCAGCAAGCAATTTATTGCGCTCCGATAAGCTACATCGTGCTAGGACATATGATGAATTTAAAACTGAATTTCTGAAGAAATTTTCTGGAGGTATGAACTTCTTGCCAGGTATAATTCCAGAATTACATAAAATTGTAGATCTTGTAAGGGAGCACACTACAAACCATGTGCTCAGTGAAATAACTGCTGATGTCTCCACAATCAAGAGAACCCTATTAGCTACTCTGGAGAATTCTAAGTGGATAACAGATGATGGAAAGATGTCCCCAGACCTCGTCGTGGACATCATTGGTTATGTAGCTGCCTTGTGTAAATTACCTGATAGAACCCTTAAGATCGCCAAAACAATCGCGTACATCCCTGGAATGTGCTTACTAGACTTAATGAACGAGGTAGAGATGCAGTGCAGTAAAGCAGGTGTGGTCGACACACATGCACATTCTGGTAGAATCAGGGTACCTGAGACAGTATCAGCTGTGAAAACATCAACACCGACCCCAAACAGAGAACAAAATCGATCGCGACCTGAAATGAGGCAGCCCAAACAAGCAAAGACGCCTAGACCTCGTTCCCACACGCCTTCCTACAGGCAGTTTCATAAGTTTTCGCGCAGCCCGAGTAGGTCTCGCGCTATAAACAACACTTTTTATGGGAAATCACCTCGTAGGTCACAGTCAAGGGATAGGTCCATTCTGTGTCATTACTGTGCAAAACCAGGACACACAAGGTATGAATGCTTTATCAAGGCAAAAGAGGAAAATCAAAAGACACAAGGGTTTGGTCCTTACTGTAGGCATCATAGATACCAAGGGCACTGGACTAGTGATTGCAAAACAGTAGAAAAAATTGTGTCTATGTTCAAATCGGGGTAAGACCAAGTCATGACAAAAAACGAACAAACATAAAAAAGAACAAGGTTAAACTTCACATAGGAGGCATGTTGGGAAATGAGTGTATCTTGATACCAGCTGTATGTGAGGATCAAAACGTTTCCTTATTTTTAGATACAGGCTCTCCAGTGAACTTAATAACACATGAAGAACTAAATAGAATTCTTAAAAATAAAAAGAAAGTAACTTTTTTGGATGAAGCTGATTTAGAATTAAACACAGTAGATGGTCAAGAGATTACAGTAAAAGGTATGATAAGATTAAATCTCAGTTTCACAGAAACTACAAGACCATTCTCTGCATTGTTCTATATCGTTGAAAACTTAGCAATTAAAGCTCATATGTTACTGGGCTTAAGATCCATGAGAACTGAGAACATAACTATACTCCCACAAATGAATGGAATAGACTTTGATAATGAATTTATAGAGGAAATAACTTCAGAGCCCTCACCGATTGGTAGAAGAGAGCCAAAAAGAATTGGTAATATTAAAGGCTTAAACAAACATACACAAACAGATGAGTGTATAGATCCACTTACACCAGCAACCCCATCCTCCAGAATTAGTGACCCAGCTAACAGTACTGATTTATCAATTTTTCCAGCCCATCTCACTAATGATTTGGTTATACCACCTAATTCATACATGAAGGTTACCATAAAGAGCAAATTACGGAATAGTACTGTTCTTGTCTTAGAAGAATTATGTAAAGTAAAAGGATTGTCAGTAGAAAACGCATTATGTCATACGAACGACGAAGGGCTAACTCAGATATTCATTATTAATCACATGAATGGGGAAGTTCAGTTGAAGAAGGGAACTTGCATAGTTAATATTGAAAAATGTTTCGCCCTGTGAAGGAAATAAATATTGGTGGAGTAACAAGTGAGATAAAATCTACGGATAGAGAAAGAATAAAGAGAATTTAATTCACTCAGGTGAATTTGACGAAGAAAATGATTTGTTAACCCTGCTGGAAACACACAGGGACACCGTAGCCTTGCCCGGAGAACGATTAGGGTGTACTAACTTGATTAATCACATGATTAATGTGCACCCAGAAACACCACCAATTTTCGTACCAGCTTATCGCATACCACACTCCCAACGTACACTTGCTAATCAGTATGTCGATGAAATGTTAAAGCTTGGAATTATTGAGCCTTCAGTTTCTCCGTGGAACGCTCCCTTTTCTTTGTGCCCAAGAGAAATGGAGAAATGCGTGCGGTAGTAGATTACCGTAAACTAAATAATCACACCATCCCAGACAGATTTCCCATGCCATTGCTAAGTGATGTGCTACAGAATATTGGTCCTGAGAATAATATATTCTCGACCATCGATCTCCTAAACGGATACTATCAGATTCCGGTATCTCAGGAGTCACGTAAATACACTGCCTTTTCAACAAACAGAGGCCATTATCAATATACAAGAATGCCAATGGGACTGAGGACAGCCCCTGGTACGTTCCAGCGTCTTATGAATTACGTATTGTCCGGAATTTTAGGACAAGGAATATTTGTTTATCTTGACGATATTATTATCGCAACGAAGAATATTAAGGATCATCTCAGGAAATTAGACTTACTCTTACAAAAGCTTAGTGATGCTGGATTAAAAATTAAACTTTCTAAATGCAAATTTTGCTTTAAGGAAATAAATTTCTTAGGCCACAAATTAAGCTCTGATGGTATTCACACCACTGATGACAAAATACAGGCAGTGAGAGATTTTCCTGAACCCACTACGACTGACGAAGTTAGACAATTTTTAGGTCTGGCTGGGTACTATAGGTCCTTCGTACCACAGTTCTCTCATATAGCCTTCCCTCTATTCCAACTACTCAAAAAAGATGCTGTATTCCAATGGGAAGAAGAACAAAAAAGGGCATTTAACAATCTAAAAATTAAACTAACGAATGCACCTTGTTTATCATATCCAGATTACACGAAATCATTTCTTATTTGTACAGACGCATCAGTTAAAGGATTAGGGGCTGTACTGATGCAGGAAGATAAAAGAGGAAAGAATCAACCAATTGCATTTGCCAGCAGACAAACAAGAGGTGCAGAAAAAAATTATAGCACTACAGACTTAGAGGCACTTGCAGTGATTTTTGCATTACAAAAGTTTCGAGATTTGGTATATGGTTACGAAATCCACTTATTCACCGACCATAAACCACTGGTGGGTATGTTTAAAGAAAAACTCCTTTCTGGGAGGAGAGCAAGATGGAAATGTACAGTTGAAAACTACAATGTACAAATACATTATATACAAGGTAAAATGAATATAGTAGCTGACGCATTATCTAGGAACCCGAACACAATTCAAGTCGCGGCGTTAGATCTCAATGGAAATATCCCAAACCACGAGGATATCGCAAAGGCACAAAGACTTGACCCAGTATGGTCAAAAGTAATATACAAGTTAGAAAGTGGAGATGATATACAATTACCCAAACTGCATGTCCCACTTGAACAATTCACAATGGTCAATAATACATTATACAAAATTAACTCTAAACAACCAAAACGCCAAAGAAATACTAACCAGTTGGTAGTACCTAATGACATGATACCCCAAGTATTACGAATGATACACGACAGCCCACATGCAGGACACCCTGGAAAGGATAAGACATTCAACCAAGCCCAGCTATTATATTACTGGCCTTCATTACGAAGAGATATACACAATCATATAGACAGATGCGAATCATGTGCGAAACACAAAGGATACCCAATCACACCTGCACCGATGGGTAATTACCCAGTACCACATCAACCATGGGACGTTGTCGCTGTTGATTTACTCAAGATGCCATTATCATACAATAATAACCTATACTTATTCGTAGCAACGGATCATTTTTCCCGTTATGTCATTTTAGCTCCAATTAAAGATAAGACAGCAGAGACAGTAGCAAAGGCAATAACAGATAATGTAATATGTCGCTTTACTACCCCTAAGGTACTAATAAGTGATAATGGAGGAGAATTTAATTCTGAGATCTTACAAGAAATATGTAAACAATACAACATTAAAAAGGTTAACGTTTTGGCCTATCACCCAGCATCGAATGGGTTGGTAGAGAGACAAAATAAAAGGTATTAGATGTGCTACGACACATTCTCAGTGAAAATTATGCAAGCTGGGATGATTGGATTCCCAGAGTAGAGGCCTCCATTAATGGGTCTATAAATAAATCCATTGGTGACACACCACATTTCATTATATATGGCACAGATAAAAAATTACCATATGAGCTCCTAGAAGGTGACAGCATGCCTATATACAATTACGATGATTACTCTAAACTCCGTTTACGTGAATTCCAGGACATTCACAAAAGAGTGCAAAAACAATTAACGATGTCCAAGGAAGAAATGACGGAGGCATTTAACAAAAAGGCAAAAGATTCACCTATCAGCTTAGGAGACATTGTTTACGGAGTCATTCATACGAGAGACAATAAATTATCCCCTAAATTTGAGGGCCCATACAGAGTAATTAACATAAAGGCAAACAAAGTTTTAATTAAGTCACTTTCAAGTGGCGAGGAAAAACAAGTTCATATTGACCATTTAAAACGAGTTTCAAGGGAATTATCACATAATTATTCAGCCTCGGATACAACCGAACAGGTGAACGTACCTCAAGAAACCAAGCAAGAACACAACAATGATTACAAAAAGAAATTAAGGTCATATACCAAACAATCGAACATAGGTGCAACTATTCCAATGAAATCTACAGTACATCATTTACGAGAATTAAATATCGATTTAAACTCCTTCTATAAATGAAATAACAGCCAACCGTAACGCACATCATCACTATCATCAACCACAGCTTTATAGGAAATTAATAGATTTTTTTTTTTCGGTAGGTTACGATGAAGGGACTTATGCTATGGATTCTCCTATACATAGTAAGAGTATATGCGCACCTAGACCCCAAGCATATAGTACGACAAGGATGCCTCATAGCTCCAACGGCCACGACTACAATCGTCAAGGATGTCATGAGTACTGAAATAAGTCTAGATTACTTGTATGACTTACCTACTTATATAGAAAGACTTGCGACGCCGATGCGAACTCTGGACTTCAAGATAGGGAATTATGTTTCACAATCACATATCACCAAGGAAGTGGATGAAATGGTGAAGTTAGCGAAATGGAAACTAGAACAGGCGAAGTCAACTATGCTCGTCATGATCCAAGATCTCCCATCTTCTGGAACAGAGGTGCTGAGCGACAGGAACAACATCACACGTACTCGCCAAAAGCGCGGTTTGTTCGATCTGGGCGGCGCAATTCTTGGGAACATCTTTGGATTGGCTACAGAGGATGACCTTAAAGAAATAAACAAAAAATTTAATAAGATAGCTCAGGTACTAACATACCAAGATAAATTCATCACAGGACAGAACTCAGCAATGAAAACAATTGTGAAAAAATCTGAAACAAGCAGAAAACGTAGCTCTCGAGAGTATAGATAAAATAAATAACTTGGAGGGTAACGTTACCCTTTTCCAGCACTTCTCCATCATCACAGAACATATTGACACGATTCTACTACAATTAGAGAACACTAGAGATCATTTCAGGGCACTTATGCAAGGAATTTCGAATGCTGGTGATGGCAAGATCACAAATGACTTACTCCCAGTTCATGAGCTACGTCAGATAGTTAGTCAAGGCATACATACACATAAATTGAAGCCATTGTTCCGCAGTAGGGAATTTATGCAATATTACCCGTACTTGGAAGCAACACTAACACCAACATCAGTGATAGTTCATGTACCATTCATCACGGAAGACCTGTTCACAGTATACCAAATACACCCCTTCCCCTATAGAAACAACAACACTTTAGTCATCATCAACATCAACACAGACACCGAACTCATCATGGTCTCCAAGAGACGAGACACTGTCACTTTCGCAAGTGAGTCAACGATTGAGCGAAAGTGCCACATCCTTACATGCTGTTCATCTTTGTCCTGCGTACATTTTCACGTTTCAGCCTACTGATACGGTCCCTGGTGAAATGGCTATCATCAGCAATAACAATATTCATCATCATTGCAACTTCACTTTTGCTCCAGATAAACTTGTACACCATCAACGCATTGGACACTGCAGTTTTTTTATTTCCCTCATAACACATCAGTTTACATAGTCTGTCCAGATATACCACCATCTCATACATCAGCCTCAGGATTATACATAGCACCAGACTACTGTGCGGTATTTACACCATCCATGTCTACTTTTTCCACCATCAATCACTACGCCATCCTCAATCATACACACAAACATTTCCACCCACTGCCTGATATGGACTTAAACATGAGCACAAGTATTAAGCTGACTTCACCTAAGTTTGAAACTATGCAGCTGATCAATGAAACAATGAAGCCCTGGGAAGATTTGAGTTTGAGTATGTTCAACCCATATTATGTGTATAGCCAAGCACCTTCTGTCTTCATAATTATCTGCATTGTTGTTGCAGTATTGCTGTTGGCCATGCACAGAATGCATGCAAGAATTGCTAATTTGGAGTCATTGTTTAGTGAGTGGAGATTTAACATCACAGTTAACCACCCTGAATGAAGTGTATATATTTTGTATATAGTATTAATTATATATATAAAAAAAAAAAAAAAATAATAATAATAATAATAATAACACAAAGAAGAATGACCCATATATGGCAGACCAGTACCATTATCTTTAAATGAAATATTAGTAACTCTTACAATATTCTTAATTTTAAACTATTTTTATTCTTGCATGTATGCAATTCACTATAATAACCCAAGTACATACTGTATTACAGTTAAATAATTTACTTTAATGCATTTATTCCAATATGTATTCAACTTATTTAAAATGTAATATTACTGAATAATCACTATTTACTATGCATAATATATGTATACAATATTCATACAATTATGTTACTTTACAATATTATGTATTTCACTTAATTAGCTTATAAGTTCATTATAATGTGTATGTAGTATGTATTAATATATTATAACTATTAAATGTCGATGGTACGTCATTTTCGCGCGGCCGAGCAAATATAGGACTACATAATAAATAGATAGATAAATAGATAGATAGAGAGACAGATAGAAGCAGGAAGTCAAATGATGAGAAGGTGTTGTGTTTGCGAGAAGCGAGCAGCGCTAAACGCTTACACGGGGGAAAGCTGACGACAGCGGCCAGTAAGATGATTCAGTTAGCTGTCAGCAGTCCTCTCGTGAGAAAGTTCTGTTGCCACGAGGAAGATACGTGACACACACACCCTACTACACGAGATGTGAGGAAAGAGAGTTTAGAAGGAGACAAGCGACCCTATAGAGAGGTCGAGACGGAGATTAGCTTGAGAACAGAGAGAGAGAGAGAGATAGCGAGACAGGGAGGTAGCTACCCAGGACTTATACTATTATACCTGTTTAATATTTCCAAGACAAATAAAGATAGTCCCATACTATTCTTTACCTCTCCCGTCACTACATGACATCTGGTGGGGAAACTACTACAAGATATAAAAGCCGCTCGACCACAAGTCTAAAATATACTTCTCTACAATTAACTACAAAGTCTTTATGACAGTAGTAGTAGCGCCCCCAGGCTAATCTGAATGTGAACCCAATGGACTGAAGGCTGACGTTGCCCTATCCTGCAGAACATTGTCCTCCTTTTGCGGGGGATAGAAAGGGAGCTGCCCAAAGTTTATATAACCCGACAGTTCCACCACCCAGTTATATCAGTGCCACCACAAGAAGGCGTCCCCTCAAGCACCGAAATTATCTGTAAATGCCAAACGCGGAATAATTAAAATATCCTGGGGTTAAAGGGAGTTAATTTCCTTCGCTGTTTTGTATAATATTTTAAGCTTTTGTGGTCCATCCAGCTTCAAGATCCTTTCCTCTTCCCTCCACTGAGTTAATCTGACATCATCATCATCATCATCATTATCATCATCGTCATCTTTATCATCATCACCATACTAATAATAATAATGATTATGATGATGATGATGATGATGATGATGATGATGATGGCAGTAATAAATAATGATGATGATGATGAAAATAATGATAATAATAATAATAATAATAATAATATAGTAATAATAGAAAGTAATTAATCAATAATAATAATAAATCTGTGGACAGCATGAACGAATTATTGATACTACCATCATCGAGCTAAAGGGTGCATGTGATGATTTTAGGATGTATGAGTTGATGTGAATGTGTCTGAGTCGTTATGAGGGTGTATGAGACAGTGTGAGAGTGTATGAGTTACTGTGAGGTTGTATGAGTCAGTTTGAGGGAATATGAGTCAGTCTGAGGGTATGTGAATCATTGTGATTGTACTTAAGTCAGTGTGAGTGTATATTAGTCCAATGTGAGGGTGTATGAGCCAGTGTGAGGGTGTGCGAGTTAGTTTGGTGGTTTGTGAGTCAGTGTGGTGGTATTTGAGTCAGCGTGAGGGTGTATGAGTCGATGCCATTTCCTTCCTTATTGCGTTACATTTGAGTCAGTGATCCAGGCAGCTTTAAAATTCCTTCCCCACCCCCATAAGGAGTCGTGTCTGGCTCTCCAAGGTCTGTGAATGGGAGGCCCTGAGGCGGAAGTTCCCTGGTTTCCCACAGAATGATTACTGCTTCCGTGGCGGGGGGGCCTCTCCGGAAGCGCTGAGCTCAACATTATCTTCAAACATCATCTTTTGGTCGTTCTGGTATGCGGGTCCTTGTTTTCCCAGACAGACAGACAGAAATGTGGTGAAGGCAGTGGAGAGAGAGAGAGAGAGAGAGAGAGAGAGAGAGAGATATGGCTTCCTGGAATTAATAAGACATGGACGGCAGGTAACCAGGTTGACCCTATATTCTCTCTCGCTAGCCTCCGAAGGGATCGATGTTTTTCCACTTACCGGCTGTTTCTTCCTGTCATCAGCTGTTTTTCCTATCACCAGCTGTTTTTGTCACCTGTTGTCTTCCTGTAGCCAACTGTTTTCGTATCATCAGCTGTCTTTTTTGCCACCTAATATTTTTCCTGTCACCAGCTGTTTTTCCTGTCAGAGTCTGTTTCTTCTTCTATCAGCTGTGTTTTCCAGTCATAAGTTTTTCCCAGTAAAATTCTTGTCTAGTCTCCATTTGTTTTTCCAATCGTATTTTTTCCAATCTGCAAATTTTATGCAGTCAGCAGCTATTTTTCCTGTCAGCTGTTGTTTGTCCTGCCACCAGTTGTCTGTCCTGTCACGAAGCTGTTTTTCGAATCACCAGACAACCTCCTTCCTCTTCTGGCATGGATCTTTCTTGTTTTTTCAGTCGCCTGTCAGGATGCACTTCGTCTATGCCCCTCTTGTTATCTGATTTTTTTTTAGTAAGTTTCATCGTTCACCTTAATCTCGAAAGATTCTTATTTTTCAGTTAATAAGAGACAAATTTCACTGGATAATGATCTGTATTTTACCTTTGTCTTTCCATATGACAGTTCATGAATACTGGCAAAATGTATGTGCATATTGTTACGGAACAGAGAAAGATAATGTACACTTTAAGTGAGAATACGAAGAGTCACTACTGTCCCGTAAAGTTCCAGGTTCAAAACAAAAGAGTTAGGTAAAATTACAAGTTAAAGTTTAATGCTTAAACTAACAACAAAACATTCAGAACTCATAAGGATAATGTAATGGCAAATAAACAGGTTAAATATATGGTTAACTGCAATAGCCTCTATTAACACGAAATTAGCAAGAGTAAATTTATCTAAGTCAGCCCTGATAAAATGAGATACCAAATAATACTCAGTGAATGCCAGATAAATTATTACAGATACAAACTATTATCAAAAATGACTGACAAAGAACCCTACATAAATTACAAAAACTTCACTAGGCCTACAAATTAAACTTATGCTATACAGTACAAGAAAAAATGCAACAACAGTTATACTCAAATTACACACAGCTGCTAGATGGTTGGAGACTTCTTGAGCACTCACAATAATAATATCTGTACAGGGGAGGACAGAGATGTGAACAAAATGAGGAGCAGATCTAAGTGGCCATGATGCAGAGACTGAGCTCATTATATAGGGGCCAGCAGAGCCTGATACAACTTGTAATAAGGACGAGCAAATGAAGCGATGGGGACAAACGGTCGACAATCCCGCACTGAATAACAGAAAGGACGACTTACTCTACTATAACGGTAGAAGGGGGGGACTGAGGCAGAACACGCTCGTGATCAAACATGCAACATACTGTGCGTTAAAATTACACAAAGGATGATGAAATCATAGGCTATGTAACAATATGCTAAACACATAGAGAGAGAGAGAGAGAGCTATAATGTAACCTGCCCTGGTGAAGTTCGTGTCAAGTGGATGCATCGAAATAAACTTAATAAACTGCAGAAGTAGAACCGAAAAATTGGAATTGTTTTTATGGCTTTGGAAAATGATAGCTGGTGGAGAAAGGGAAAAAAATCTTGCAGTTCATGACAGTCCCAAGTGCTTAATTTTCGGCTTGTGTCCTTAAGTGAATGGTTAATTGGTACATTAAAATTCTCTTCTTAACAGTATGGTAATTGTACAGGTATTGGTCTCTCTCTCTCTCTCTCTCTCTCTCTCTCTCTCTCTCTCTCTCTCTCTCTCTCTGTGTGTGTGTGTGTGTGTGTGTGTGTGTGTGTGTGTGTGTGTTTTACAAATGCCATTAGCACTACTTAACTATAATGCACTTTATATAAGCGTGTTTGCTGTAAAACTTTAGCCTAACGTGTAAAATCTGCTCTCGTTTTTCGTACTGTAATGTTGAGAGAATTCAAAAAAAGCGAAACTTTATACCATACTTATTTCCCAGTTGAATATCACTTGTGTAAAATGAGAAATAGTGTTTATATTCCTTTTACCTTAATCCTGATATAGATTTTTTTTTTTTTTTGTCCCTTTTCAGCTTATTTCACGTAAATTAATGACTGTGACAAAAGTATGGCTGTACATCCTTCCCATTGCACTTCATCGTGACTAGCATCGCATTCTAATGTTAAACTCAGGATACATTTCATTATTCAAAATGAAGTGATGGCAATTTTAGGCCAGCTTAGAGTAAAATGGGTATAGTTTAAGTTTTTGAAGCATTTGGTCCATACAGCGTAAATAAGAGTTTTATTTCGAGCTTAGATATTCAGAGGACACTCTACTATATATTTCGTCGAGGCTGATCTAATGTTGGCAAACCCCTTTAGCCCGTGGATCTTTTTTCTTGCACTGTATCATTACTGTCATGATAGCTTTCTTGATAAAATAATTTCTAATGTTGTCATTGTTCCACCAATACATTTATATTAATTTCTTGTGAGGACTTTGTTTTACCTGAACTACTGTAGTGTAAAAGCTTCTTGAGGATTGCATTGTGCAGTACTTACATGATAATTTCTTTACATGTGTACTGTATTAGTGACATGTATGATACACTCTTGATTATTTATTTACCACTACTAATAATCTCACATGAATGTTGTATTGCACACATACGGACGATTTCATTTATCTTCGAGAGACTTCAAAATGGAGGATGTGTGATATAGTTTTCCTCAATTCTTTGCCCACAGGAACTCTCACTGAAACTGGGGGAAAAAAAAGTCTGCTATTAGTCTATAAGGAAGAATACTTCATGGAATTGCAGAGGTAAAATTAAAAGTCAACACCACAAGACCGCATCTCATCTCGGGTGTCAGGGAGCTTACGTCAACTTTGCGTTTTAGAAAAGTCGTCATATTTCCTCAAACTTACTCCATTAGAGCCTGGGCCCGCAGCCTTGGAATATCAGAGGGTAAAATTTTAATAATCTCTGGCCGATGCACCTTTCGCTACACCAAAAGGTCTTGAAAATTACGCTTGGGCTTCTATGGCTCACTTCGTGCTAAACAATATCGCGTTTTGTTAACTCAGATATAGTGCTACAGTTGCTGTCAGAGTCAAAGGGCTACTGAAAAGAACATTAACACTTTCAGGCTCCACTGACACATTCTTTACCAAATATAATCGTCTAGTGTCATCTTAAATATCAGAGTTGATGAGAATATGAGACGCTTCAGCCTGATGACGTAGAATGTTAAAGGTTTAAAGGATTCTAACATTGTACCATTTCTAACAGGGTCTTTTTACTTTCACTACGATAACTTACCTTTTATATTCACTTCTTGTTGCTTTTAGACGACTTCATTCAGTCTGGGAAAGAACTTATACCCCTTTCACCTGAACTTGACCCAGATAACCGTCCTTGTACGGTTTATTTCATGTATCTCAGTGGCAGAAAAAGACAGTGTTATAGCTCCATATCCCATCCATTGTACTTCTTCATGACTAGCATCATATTCTAGCACTAACTATTTATTACAGCTTAACATTCAAGATAGAGGGCTGGTAGTTTTAGGTCAAGTTAAAGTAAAAAGAGTATAGTATAAGGTTACGGAAAGAACATTGTAGGGATGAGGTTAGTGACGGCTGTAACCCCTCCAGTTCGAAATCCTGTCCATAGTTGAATAAAAATCATTAGGAGATAGCAAGAATAAAATACTGGATAAGTCATGGGTTGAAAACATTAAACCTCATAGTCTCATCAATGCTGATATTTTATTTAATCTAACACGAGGCCATTTCAGTCGGTTGGGAGTGTATCGTAGGGGCCTGAGGGTGTAAATATTGCCTTCATTAGCTCTCTCATGCTCATGCGATTACACCAGTCGATTTTATTCAGTAGGAGATGAATCATAGGAGCGTAAGTGTCTAATACATACATTGCCTTACCAGTATGTGTCCAGTAATTCTATTTCATCTTTCCGACCTAAGGTCTAAGAAATGTTTTTATTTTAGGATAATCTTGAGTAACAGAAAGAATTTAATGGAGATTAGGTAATGCTATCATACTTTTAAGAGACGCCCAAGATTTTTTTTTGTTTGTTTTTTTTTTTTTTTTGACAGTTATGGTGTCTGACACAAGGTCTGCAATGTTGTCCCTCATATATTGTTAAGAGTTACATCTTACACAAATTACGCTACCAGAGATATGCAGTGAAGGGGGTCTCCCCTAATTTCTTCCGAAATGTTTTATATCTGTGTTTCTGCACAGTTTTCAATCTTTCTTCTGACTCGGTCGTATTACAGAGGCGATGATGTGTGATCTTCCGATGATACTTTTAAAAACTCATTCTGTAGCTACTCCATGTCTCCAGTGTACGAACAGCATATCCTACGTACATATAACAACGTATTCCAGAGGGACACCATATAATGGCACAGATACTGTATACCGGAAAGGCTCCACTGCCCGTTCAGACAAACGCCCTTCATCTCTCTCCCCGTCCCCCAGTATGAGGACAGTAGACTGCATGGGGGAAACTTAAGCCTCCTCTGGGTTCATGTTTCATATGATTCTGTCGTCACAGTATGAACTCTGAACAACCAGCAAAAAGGTATCACACCCTTGTTGTTTAATGTATGAGAAAATGGATAAGAATCCTCAAACACTAACAGATTTAATAAACCAGTACCTCAGTCTATATTATATCCAGCATCGTGCCATTTTGTTTTATTTCGAGCGATGTCGGTTGAAAGAAAGGAAAGAATGAAGTGATTCAGTTTTGAGAACAATCAGTGAAAGATCAAGATCACAGGGCAAGGTCAAAGCTCGACTCGTGTGTGTGTGTGTGTGTGTGTGTGTGTGTGTGTGTGTGTGTGTGTGTGTGTGTGTGTGTGTGTGTGTGTGTGCGTTTGTTAACTCAAGTAGTTTTGATCCGGTTGTAACCAAACTTGGATGAAGTGATGAGGGTCAGCCAAGGTCTAAGCCTATTGTTTTTAGAATAACAGGTCAAAGGTCAAGGTTACAGGGCAAGGTCAACTTCAGCCATTTTTATTTCATTTAGACGAAACCTGTGGAAGGATTGAAGATAAGGTAAGAATAGAAGGTTTCGATGTTTTTCGTCAGCGAACAAATCACGCAGAAGTTATAGTATCTAATGATCCTCCAAGTTGCATACTGTCTGAAATAAATAAAAAATCCAAAAACAAACTTTTCTTTATCATGTATATAACATATGAGTGATATTCATGTTACTTTCTAATTATTTAAATCACCTTAAAGGGCACTTTTTGTGCAGGAAGAGTTAGAAATAATCTTCATTAACTCCTACACTAACAGAGATTCCTTCCTAAGTCAAATTCACTGGTGGATATTCCTTAGAAGTCGAATAAGATAGTCTGGTAGTAGTCTTCTTAAAGGATGAAAAAGACGTCATCGTAGTGGAAGGATGAAACTGACGGACTAAATTAGTGTTTGTATAACCACGCAAGCACTGTAAGGATGGCGTGTGGCGCAAATCGACTCCCAAGCTCAAAAGACAAATAAAAGTCGAGTTAAAGTCAACATGTCCCCCTGGAACTATTCGTGACAGCAAGACTAATGCACTCGGTGGTTCATAAAGACGGTTTGGTCAGCGGCATCGGTGTCTATCCTGCATCATTTATTCATTTCCTACTCCCACTGCCACACCCGAGCCAGCACCAGCAGACTGAGCCGTTCCCAAAAATCATTAGATACCCCCAGCTGAGTTTCTGTTGGAGCTCTCTTTACAGGCCATCCTGAAGGAGTTATGCACGGTAGTAGACCCTCAACCGTAGAGTATTTCATTGAACATGCAGTCAGTTAGCTCCCTCCCGCGCCACCCCCTCGGCCCACCACAACTCCCCAAGCGACCTAATGGCTGCCAGTGTCCGCTTAATAACCAGGCTCTGTCCCCAATTTGTCAGGACCAGCTGCCGTGTAGGGCGGTGTGTGCAGCTCTCTCTCCCTCCCTCTCTCGCACGCACCGGTATTACGGCAACCTGACGGCGAATTACTCTGCTTATATGCGCGTGTAGTGCTGTTTGGACGGCTGTGTTTGTGCTCCTTTCTCCCCCTCCTTCCTCCCTCGCTCGCTGTTTGGACGTTGATCTGTGAAGTCGAGCCTTTCCCAGTAGTAGGAAACAGATGAAAGTTTAGAGTCAGTGTATATCGAGTGTAGCAAGGTCATTAACCCTTTATTATTGTGATATACGAACTTTCCATATTATTCGCCCCGACGGGAGGTGACTTTTATTTATCTCGGAAAAACTTACTCAAAAAAAAGAGGAGGCGAGAAAAAACTTGCATTTCAACGATATAAGCAAGGTGTTCTAGCTACTACTGAGCACTTATATTCATTAAAAGACACCGCGCATTCAAAAACTTAAAAGTCAGTCAGTTTTTTCTTCCTCCTTAACAAGGCACACTGTAGTCGGTGTCACGCTAAGACGAACAGGGACAAGGGAAAATAAACTCGCTCACCCATCTCACCCACGTGGCGGCCAATTACTTTGCTTATATCAGGAGTTTCCAACAGAGAGAATTCATCATTCGGGGGAAATTTGGACTGATTAGAGGGAAGAAGGGGGGGAGGTGGAGTTAACGCATAAGACGAAAATGGCCGAAGTAGCTTTTGTGATGAGTTGTTGCTTAAAGATTTGTTACGTCGCCCGAACGGAGTCCGACGAGGTATTGTTTCTGGTAGAGTTTCTGTCTTTTTGTGTGTTTGTTTCTTTGTTTCTTAGCAACATTACGGAAAAACGACTGAATGAAATTACATGAACCTTTCAGGCTATGTAGGCACTGGTTCCCAAAGAAAGTGATTACATTTTGGAGGTAATCGAGTGAACTTGAAAGGTCAAAACCAAGGTCATGGATTTTCGGAGGGCTATGACTTGAAAATGGTTGAAGATACAGATATTTACTATTAGGGACATACAGGAACTCGTGATATGGGCTTTCACTAGGCACTAAGACCTTTGACCTTAAATGATCTTGAAAGGTCAAACTCAAGGTCACGGATATTCAAGGGGCTATAACTCGAAACTGTTTGAAGATAGAGACATTTACTATTATCAATATGTAGGAAATCCCATTTTTTTGAGTTTTTAATTGGTACTTTGACGTTTGACAGTAAGTGGCCTTGAAGGGTCAAATTCAAGGTCACGCATATTGAGGGGGCTGTAACTCGAAACTCGTTGAAGATAGAGATATTTATTATTAACAAGATATAGGAAGTCTTATGTGGGTTTTCATTTGGCAGCATGACCTTTGACCTTGAGTGACCTTGAAAGGTCAAGCGCAAGATTACGGATTTTCAGAGGGCGTAACTTGAAAACATTTGTGCCATTACCTTAGACTTTAATTGTGCACTGACGCTAAATGGCAGAAACGAGTCAGTATTTAATGGCAATAAAATAACTGCTGTCGGGCGAGGTTTGTTGTGCCTGCCACCACTTGTTACCATTTTTTTGCTTATTTCACGCAGTTCAGTGGCAGCAAAAGGCAACGCTAAGGTTCTGCAGCCTTTCCATAGCACTTCTTCGTTACCAACTTCATATTCTAGTGTTCATCTTTTGCTACAAATCAGCATTCAAGATGAAGAGATGGTACTTTTAGGCCAAACTGGAGTATTAATGGTATGGTACTCGATGCCCTTATAACATGATTCACAATAGTCGTTGCTGTACTGTATTTAGGTGAACGGGGACGATCAGGCAAACACATAGTTCGCCAGTCTGACCAAGCTGGGGGGCCAATTACTCTGCTTATATGCATGTGTGGAAGTGTTTGCGTGGCCGTGTTTGTGTTCGTTTCTGCCCCCTTCCCTCTCTCGTTGATTGGGAGATTTTGTGTGTGTGTGTGTGTGTGTGTGTGTGTGTGTGTGTGTGTGTGTGTGTGTGTGTGTGTGTGTGTGTGTGTGTGTCATAGCTGAGTAAGAAAAATTAACATGAATTATAATTATTTCCTCTTCTGTTTCTTTTCTACATTTTTATTTTACATAATATTTTTTTTTATATTTGTAGGAAGGACACGTAAAGGAATGCAAAAAAAAAAAACTTCCCATACACTTTTTTATTCTTCCTGTAAATCAGCTTCTGAGTAACGATATGGACGTAACCGTATGGTGTTTGAAAATCTCCTCCCTGATCTTTGCAAGCTTTAGCCCCCTCCAGCGATAAAGGAGTGGGTAATATTAGTCTCTTCTGCAGGCTGGCTTCAATGCTTTGCTGGTGGGGGGAGTTAATGATGCTCAGTGTTGTGGATTATTACTTTTATTTTTATAGATTATTTTACTTTCTTCTTGTTCAGAGTCTTGCTAGTATTTCAAACAACCCTCAGTTTTGTGTGCTAAAGATGCTAAGCAAAGCTGACAGTTGCATTATTTTATGTGCTTTCCCCCTTCCCCTCCATGTTCACAATTATGTACCAACAAATAGACAGTTGTATTTGTCTGTGAGAAATTCAACCTCTTTTTACCAGCGGAGGATGTTCTCGTTTTACTAATTGTAATAGCGTAGCTCATCAAACTGTGCACCAGGAAATGAGACTTCTTTGTAGATGTGGAAGCAGCATAGATTCCAGATAGCAAATCCGTTGTTCCAGGAAATTTGAAAGGCTTATTTCTTATCAGACACGTGAGGAACAAGGAGATGATAATTATTTCGAGCAATAAGATTGATGTATAACACCAGTCTGTTAAGGTGATATAGATACACCACAGTTGCTCCCATTTAGGCTCATAAATACTGTCGTTTCGTAACACTGGATTACGAGATATTGAAAGTATTGTAAGGGTATCTTGGTATAGATACAAGAAATACCTCTACCACTTACTACCACTTACTATATTGTGATTAATTCTATAGCAGTTTCGGGGAACCTGTATTCAGCAACATGACAGGGGCACTATGGACAGAGCATGTTTGTTAAGGTATTTTACTAATTTTATTTATTTAGATTTGTTGATAGTTTGAGATTATTCAGTAAATCTTGCGTGCTGATTTACCTGCTTGTTGTTAAGGAGTTTTCGCTTGGCTGAGTGAAACCGAGCAATAGGCAGAATGAAGTTATCGAAGTTCACAACATCAGGCAGAGGATTAAGGGATTAAACATGCTGGAAATGTCTGAGACATCGCGTATGGTGCAATTATCCCCACCCTTATTCCATAGGGTTGGGATATAGGGGTCGCCCCTGTCCGTCCGCATGTCCGTCTGTCCGTCTTTCCGTCCAGGCCTGTATCTCGGAAACTACAACGTGGATTGGCGTCATATCACACAGAAAGGTAGAGCATTTGTCGTAGCTGACGCCCGTATATGTAAAATTTCCATATTGTCTGTACTTTACGAGTTATGACCATGTAAGAAAAAACTGTCATGTGTTATCCGTCTCTGTCTTTCCGTTCCGTCCTGTATCTTAGAAACTACGTGGTGGATTGGCTTCATATCGCACAGAAAGATAGAGTATGTGTCGTACTTGATGCCCGTATATGTAAAATTGCCATATTGTCTGTACTTTACGAGCTATGACAATATAACGAAAAATCTGTCTTGATAAGTTGGTTGTGTCTACTGGAGATATCAATATGGTCTGCATAAGGAACATGAAACTTGGCGAACCGACTCCTGAGAGTTTATTATTATTATTATTATTATTATTATTATTATTATTATTATTATTATTATTATTATTATTATTATTATTATTATTATTATTATTATTATTATTATTATTATTATTATTATTATCATTATCATTATTATTATTATCATTATTATTATCCCCACCATTAGTGTATGAGTCCTAGTCTGTCCCCCAACATATGATGAAATTGCCGTACTTATTGGTTCATATCTACATATTCTTTAGCACATGGTGAGGATACGTCTTTGATAAAGGCTTGTTTTGACTCTATATTCATAGCTCTGTTCATTGATGCGTGTACTATAAAATAACGTCATTGTAATTAATACTATTTTTCCAGTAACGTGGCTTCTGATGACGTTGATGCTCTATGTTAGTAGGGCATACTTCATCACAGATTCTTTTGTTTTTCTTTTCTTTTCTTTTTTTCATTTTTGTGTCCCAGCGAACGATACTACAGACTTCCAACTTTTCAGCCATTCTGCATAATTTCTCGAAAGTAAAGTCTGCTTCATTTTTTCTCACTTTTTTTTTTTTCTTACAAAGTGAGACAGCGTAGGAGGGGGGAAATGAAGGGGATGACAAAAGAGAAGAGGAGCAAAGCAGCCTCCGTCTCTCAGATATTTTTAACTTTCTACCTGGTTTATCAACGAGATTTGTATATATTCTTGTTGCCCCTGGAGGAGGATATGTTTTCACCCCTATTTGTCTGTTTGTCTACAAGGTATCTAGGAGAGTTATTGACGGATTTAAATAAAATATTGTGGATAAGTGGGTCATGAGCCAAGGATGAGATGATTATAATTTGGTTGTGATCTGAGTTCTCTAGTATATGCGTTGGCGGAGGTATGCGTTCTCTGGGTGCTGTCTAGTTATGTTCTGTGTTTACGAGTTTACGTGTAGACTAAATAGTTCTTTCCCTTAGGACCAATATTCCTCTCAGGCGTCACTGACATTTGACAAAAATCTGCCTTGTATGCCAACACATGAACTAACTAATTGCCTACTCTTTCACTCGCTGTGTCACCTTTTGGCTTCTACATATATAACGTTCGTCGCTTTTCTTGAGGTTGGAGAATCTCATACAGTACTGGATATCTTCAAGAGCAAAGCTGTTTTTCGACTTATCCGTGGGTTTTTGAAAGTATATTGAAGGTATAACGTATCTAATCTGGCATAAAGATCTAACCCCTTGTAGCTCAGTTAATGGCCAAATGTGATCAGATTCTACGATCACTTTTACTAGTAACCAAGGAGATTCATTTCTACCTCATATCGAAGAATCTCACACAACCACAACGTAGTATTTAAGTAGTGAGAGTAGCCCATTTGCGTCAGATGAACACAAATCAACTACAGTTACAAGAGATAAATTCCGTCAGTATCTTTCAGTGATGCACTGGATTCGAATGTGTGGTTTTAGAAGCACCAGTTTAGGACCATTACCACTCTCCCACGCTACGAACTTACTTAACCTATTTAGCGTGATGATGATGGTGTGTGTGTGTGTGTGTGTGTGTGTGTGTGTGTGTGTGTGTGTGTGTGTGTGTGTGTGTGTGTGTGTGTGTGTGTGTGTGTGTGTGTGTGTGTGTGTGTGTGTGTGTGTGTTTAACATAGACAGATGGATACAGGTGAGGTGGATGCTTAACTGTGTGTGTGTGTGAGAGAGAGAGAGAGAGTGGGGGCGAGAGAGAGAGAGAGACAGAGACAGAGACAGAGGAGGTTGGTGGTTAACAGAGACACCTTATTAGACAAACGATGCTACTCCACTGACGGTCCAACTCTACTGGTAATATATCCTGATTACTGAGGCACGATGGGATGAGTTGGCACTAAATTACTCCCTCTGCTTTAACTGAGTGGCTCTCCCCCCTCTCTCTCTCTCTCTCTCTCTCTCTCTCTCTCTCTTACATATGTGTACTCTGCCATAGATACAGCCTTTGCCCTGGAGAACTAAATCTGTTGCATTGATTCTGAGGTACATTGGAAATACGATATCACGTCATCAGCTGATACTCGAAATACGATCAAAATATCCACCTTGAAACGGGTATATATATTTCTCAGAAGCAGAGTCGCAATTCCAAACTGGAGACAGTTATTTTTTTTTTTTTTTTTTTTTCTTTTTTTTTGGGTGGAGGGGAAATTACTGGAGCAGATATTTCCTTCAGAGGCAAAGCATAGCAAGGAAAAATATCCAGTTCTTTCGTTTTAACATTTCAGTCTGGGTACGTTTCTCTCTCTCTCTCTCTCTCTCTCTCTCTCTCTCTCTACTATATCGTGACGATTATATTCAGGTAACGAGAGAATTTTTAGACAAGTGTTTTAAACATAACCTTCAAAAAATCTTTCTGTATTAATAAAATCGTATGGAAAGAGTATGATAAGAAAATGAGTCACTTAACTGAAGGGGTTAAGACGCTTGGACACTGCAGCCTGAACACAGGAGGTCGTAGGAAGGAGACGCAAATCAAAGTTATTCCATGGTTAGACATTTGTGCCACCTGGTCCTTTTATTATTCACTTTTTGGGGGGATTTATTTCCTTAATTACTAGTTGGTTAATTTATTTATTTATTTACCTATTTATTTTTTCAGTCTTAGCCAAGCGGGAAGCCGATTAAGGGCGTTGGTATCTTTGTTTTGATACTAGGAGTGCAATGCTTTAATTATTTATGCTGCATCTTAAGTTTTTTGCTTTCTTTTTGAAATTCTCGAGGCGTAGTTTGCACTGCAGATAAAGTTATAAATTACGCTGGTGATAAAGTTTTTTTGTTTGTTTTCTTTATTTAAAGTTGGCGAGACCTAAACTACACTGTACTCGTAGACTGAGTTCATGATTACACTGCAGTTGAGTTGTATATTACACTGCAGACTGACTTTTTTCACCTTTTACTGATTTTACGTTGGCGAGACCTGGATTACTCTGGAGGTTAGGTCCTAGATTACACTGTTGATTAAGTTCTAGATTACACTGCATATTAATTTCTTTTCATTTTCACTGCTTTAAGTTACCAAGATACTTCCGTTGTTCGTGCGTCTTGCAAGGATTGGCAAAGGGTCGACCGAAAGGAACCCCACAGCCAGGCGGGAGAGGGGGGAGGAGACTCTACCCTTCCCCCCCTCCCTCCTCTCCTTCCTTGTCTCACTCTTGTAAAATGAGGTTACGCAAATATTATATTAGGTGTTAAGCTGTGGAGTTAGTGTGGCTCGTACACTTAAAGCTCTTGGCATAAAATAACTTTTTTTTTTTTCGTGTGCTTCCATTATAATTACATTCTTTTTTTGTTCTGAAGAGACTGTTCGATCTGGGAGAGTAAGTTACAGCCTTCCTTAATCCGGTCAGTAAGAGAGGTCGTTCTGAAGCTGAATATTATTGTTTGAGGCATTAGTGTGTGTGTGTGTGTGTGTGTGTGTGTGTGTGTGTGTGTGTTTTCTCAAGACTTATCAGTAATATGAACCCTGTGGACTGCAACCTTAAAGATTCCCCTCTCCTCAGGTCCACCATCCACCTTTCGGAGGACACAGAAATACACAGAACACTTGTATATCCCAGGCAGTAGAGCCGACCAGTTATATCGGTGCCACCACGTGAAGGCGTCTCTCTCCAGCACCCATTTGAAGGTGCCAAGAATAAACTAACCTAATGGGCACTCAGAGGATCAAAATAGGTAATAGGAATAAACTAGGCTAATGGATCACGATACTGAGTTGATGGATCACGATACTTAGCCATTTGGTCAAAGTATAAGGCGATCCACAAGGTACCCAGTGATCCATGAGAGAAGCCAATGATGTAGGACGGCAGGGGAGAGGGGGGGATCCAGGGAACGCGAGCCGCGGATGATGCATGTGCGGCTCCATCCTAATTAACAGGGACATTAGCCAGCAGCGATGTGGACCCCCCTAACTCCCCCGATACTTAGAATCCTTAGGTACCACTGGATACTAGATATTTTCATGCTGTAGATGAGTATTGTGTTTGGTGGTAGACTGCATAAAAGGGTAAAGTACAAGACGATATTATGTTAATCAATATTTTCATCATCATCACCGTCATCATCATCATAATCATAATCATCATCATCATCATCATTATTTATTATTATTATTATTATTATTATTATTATTATTATTATTATTATTATTATTATTATTATTATTATTATTATTGTTGTTGTTGTTGTTTTTATCGTTATAATTCCTACCTTATTATATGCCATTCATTTTTAGCTTCTGCCTCACTCATTCATTACCCAATCCATTATTGCCTTTATTTAGGAGCGTAGGGTCCCGGGGCTAGACTGATCTGCCCTAATATTTGAGGTGAGAGTAACCAGTCGCACTTCCCAAAACGGCATTAGTAAATTTCAACCATTCCTCGGATTTAAACCCTTATGTATTACATCCAATCGGAACGCCGTACGTCATTAAATCACCAGGCGTCTGTTTGTCATCCAGTGTAAAGTCTTCTGAAGGTAGCACGACATCGATTAGGTGGATGGTATGACAGAGCTATCTATCTGTCTATCTGTACCTGGTAGCTTTAACTTTCCGTAAGGGGTGACCACAAACAAACTGCCTCCATGTCACCCGGTCCTCTGCCATCAAGCCGCCCTTTCCCCAACTCACTCTTCTCTCATCCATCTCTTCACCTCATCCTTCCATCACATCCCCGGTTTCCCTCTCCCTCTCTCCCCTCTACCTCATTTGCATACAATCCTGTAGTCAGTCTCTCCCGGAGACAAATACCAAGTGATTTTATTCATATACAAGAAAGCTCCCTAGTCTGTATTATAACCTTCCTCATATACCCCATTGCTCTCTGCTTGTATCTTATTTTTGTATTCCGATTATAACAGTTTCATTTATCTTTCTCTGTCTCTATTTCTTCTTGTCTATGACCTCCAGTCTTTCAAACTCAGCGTGTCCAGGCAACTAATAATGAACGGATCTTGAATATCACTCACTGTTATCTTGCTTTTGGTTTTTCTTGGAGGTAACAGTCTTCCTTCATCCTTGCATTAAGAAAAAAAAATCTACAGCAAAATTCTATGGTCTGAATAGGTTATCACATCTTAAAAAGGTTATCCTATTCAAACCCACGGGCTTTCCAACTGTTGAATAAAATCCTTCAGTGGTATTCGTAATAAAACAAGAGGATATAAGTATCAGCATATAGCGAGGGGTTTGAACATAGAGGGGTTTCATACAGAGGGGTTTGCTGTAGCTGAATAAAATCGTCTGGCTGTAGCTAAATGAACACACTAAGAATATACAGTATGAGTCAGAACAGAATGCAGCCTCGCTTCCTTCAGTATGCGCCAAAATTATTCTGGAACTTCACGCGAGAGTTCAAAATTAGGACGACATTCTCTCCCCTCCAGATCCCTAATGCTCATGATGATATTCAGTATTATGTGTGTGTGTGGCAGCATTTGGGAAGCTCAAGGAAATTTGCCGGCACGTTTTGACTTGAAAGAGCGGAAACTGTGAGGCAAAGGGAACGCTAAATGCACAAGGGACTCCCGCAGACCAAGGCCATGGTAAGATTGCCATGACTGGTCTTCTCTCTTGTTTATTAGACGCGATACATTATTTCTAGGTGTAATTCTGAAGGGTTTATATTCCAGTGCAGTACGATCATTCTTTCTCTCTCTCTCTCTCTCTCTCTCTCTCTCTCTCTCTCTCTCTCTCTCTCTCTCTCTCTCTCTCTCTCTCTCTCTCTCTCTCTCTCTCTCTTTGTATGTTTTTTTCTTTGTGTGTGTGTGTGTGTGTGTGTGTGTGTGTGTGTGTGACTTTCCGAGACCTGGAATGATCAGAGAACGAATGTATGGCCCATTTCGTTTGGCATTTTGTTACCAGTTCTCTTACTCTGCCTGGTTCATGGGAAGGCTTGCTCTCTCTCGCCCAGGCATGAGAAGAAAGCTTAGATGAATGCCTACCAACAGCACGAGTCATTAAGGCTGTCAGTCAATGTAAGCCAAGTCCCAATCTTCTCTATAGCACAACACGCAATAGCCTATAACCGGATCTCCAATTGCATGGAGAAAACAAACTTCGTTTAAGAGACTGATCGGTCTTGAAACAGCTAGGGTGCTATAGGTATGCTCATTTTGCTCTAATCTGACATAAAGTTTTCTATATTAATATTCGAGTAGTAACAATAAACCAACAAAAGAGTATGATGCGAGTCACAAAAGAAGTACTATGGGAAGGATGTAGAGTCGTGGTATTGTCCTATTCTGTTGTGAGGCTAAGTAAAATAGGCTACAAGAAAATGAAAATCTAGGCCAAGGTTAGTGTAATCAGAATATAAAAGGGCTCAAGGTTAAGTGGAGGAGGAGAGGGGAGGAGAAGTGTGTGATTTAATGTGCTCTTAACATACATTAGGACCAGTCTCCGTATGTATATTACCTCATTACTTAAGTTGTGTTTAAGATCGTTTGTTTATGCGTGTCTTAAGTCAGTAAATCTACCGTTTGGCCGAGACGTGTTTGACACCGGTTTGAGGCGAGAAAAAAGTATAAACGCACAAATTTATATGGAACTTAAACCTTTCAGTTCAATGACGTATTTTCCGTTTTTTCTTGCAACCCTCGTATGATTATATTGAGTGGAAGATTTTTCTCTGTTGGCGGAGTTTGCTGCAGCATTTATTTAGCTTTGCAGTGCTTGAATTTTTTTCTAAATTTGCATTAAACAATCTGTTCATGCTCCTATAACTGTCCTAATATACATAAAATCGTTTTGTGGCATTCTATATTTACTTTTATTGTGAATTGCTTGGTACTTCTCTGAGTCAGAGTAAAAAATGTGAACAAGACGCTTATATGGAACTAAAGCTTAAGGAACTTTATGTATGTGGTTCTATCCCCTTGTCCTCGCACTCCAGCACGCCACCCCCCACTATGTCACTCTCACCCGCCCCCATTTACATAATGGAAGTTCTAGATAGGGCATATTTTCCAGCCACCGAAGCAGAACAGATAATTTATGTCGTCCATAAGGGTCCTGGGGGAGGGGGTGGCTGGCAGGGCAAAGAAGGAGCCTCAGGTTAAAGTCCGCAGCTGAGATCATCCGTAGCCGCCCACCATCCCTCACCCCATCCCGGTTAGGCAGGAGGGGTGGGATGTCGCTCAGGGCAGGTGGGCTATAAAATGTGTGTGTGTGTGTGTGTGTGTGTGTGTGTGTGTGTGTGTGTGTGTGTGTGTGTGTGTGTGTGTGTGGGTACTGATGGTTAGGCCAGGGAAGTGGCGACTGGGCTCTGGGGGTGTGAATAATGCGTGAATGAGTGTCTGATCCAATTCACTCGGCCTGCTCTTGATAAAGTATTTTTCCCAGTTTCCTAATTTCTTATTCCTTGTGTTCTGGATACTACTGGGAAAAAAGGTTAAGATGACGATGATGAAAGATACAGACCAACACTTACACACACACACATAAAACCCACCCACCCTCCTACCCACATTCACCCACCCACATTCACCCACACACCAACACCCAACCCACCCGCACACTGCATAACCACGTAAAACCCTAGCATGTAAATTTCGCGTGACGCCTTACCTTCTCAGCGGACATAACAAAAACGTCCCACTGTCTGCTCCTGATTCAGCAACAGACCGCCCTCCACTCCATCCCTGTCCACTCCCAGCGTAAATTTATTGCTGAAGAAGTGCTGACTGTAACATCTCTCTCTCTCTCTCTCTCTCTCTCTCTCTCTCTCTCTCTCTCTCTCTCTCTCTCTCTCTCTCTCTCTCTCTCTCTCTCTCTCTCTCTCTCTCTCTCTCTCTCTCTCTCTCTCTCTCTCTCTCTCTCTCACACACACACACACACACACACACACACACACACATCAGGATCATACATCAATCACTAGTCTTCTTTCTTCCTTTCACCCGCCACTCTACTGTAATGTCATATAAAATCATCTTTGCCAATGTTTCCTTATCACTCCTGAGCGGTGCAATGTTAACCTTCTCAATCGTATATCTTATTTTTACTCTATTTTCACTAATACCAAACAGCTTCAACTAATAAAGGATCTCTGGAAATAAGAGACGTTAATGAAGGCTGCATCTAAAGCCTCCTACCCTAAAGGCTTTTCTTATGCTGTAAAGATTGTCTAAATGGAAATAACGGCTCTTGGGTAAACTGGTTCATATACATCCAGTGCATTCCCATTGCTACTCTTTGGACCTCTCCTCCCCTAAATAGTTTCCCCCTCAGACTTCAACCTACAGCAGTTCAAGTCCAGCTGTTACAGATACTTAATGAATTGAGGACACCTGTCATCTGATGTATGGAATATTGTTTAAAATTGTTTTGTTTTTCCTTCTTCTGTTCATATTCTGTAAAAACGAAATCCACTTCCACACATTTCTTATTTAGTCTGACTTGTTATCGAGGCTCTATTCCCGGACCAAAATTCACCCCTGCGCGTCCCTCCTAAAAACACCCAGGCAATCTAAATAAAACTGTCAATCTAGTGGTGTCCGTGAAAGTACTGGGTCTGGTCGTTATGTCAGCCAGGAAATGCCTATTCGTCAGACGGAAGAATAATGTTCCTGGACTTCGCTTCTCCGTCACCCTTATATCACTGAAATCTGTGGAAGTAAGTACTGTGTAAGGGGAAGGAAGGGTGAATTTCTCTCTCTCTCTCTCTCTCTCTCTCTCTCTCTCTCTCTCTCTCTCTCTCTCTCTCTCTCTCTCTCACACACACACACACACACACACACACACACACACACACAATATATACCTTAACTTCTTGGATGAATTTGGACCCAAGACTGTACAATCAAGGACAAAGCTTCACCCACTACTCCACTGCGTCTACATCACCATTGCGTCATGTCCGGCACTTTCCTCCCTGACGCACTGTACAGGAAGAAAATTTCATCAACACTTCCCTGCCAGCTGTTTCAATGAAAAGTGTTACGTGACCCCAGGATGGCGACAGTATGAGGTACAAAAATAACGAAAAAAGGATGAGAATGAAATGTACCCTCCGTCGTTTGGTGAAGAATGAAAAATATGGAAAGTAATCACAATATGAATCACGAAAAAAAATATGAGAATGAACTATACTGTCTGTCGTCCGAGGAAGAATGAGAAATACAGAGAGCAATGGCGTCAATATAACTCAGAAAAAAGTATGACAATGAAATATACTCCCCATCGTTTTAAGAAGAATGGGCAATATGGATGGCAAGACAAAATGCAGGCAGAGGAGTATCAGGCTATTTTGCATACTACTCATCCACACGTACCCCATTTAGCAAGCGTTGTTTTTACGTAACACCTTTACCCCTTTCATTTTAAGTAAGTAATTTTTTTGCCTGCGTAGTAAAATTCAAGGTCAACATGAGTAACGGGAGTCTTTCTTGTTTTTGTTGTTGCTGCTGTTTTTGTTGCCCTTCCTGTTGTTGTTGTTGCTGATGAGAATTTTGAAATAATGCACAAAATATTATCAACAACACCGATTTTCACTAGTTGTACACTCATCGTCCCTAACTATTCCCACATTAGTTCCATCTCATCCCATCCACTCCTTCGCCCCCGACACTCAGTTCTTTACCTTCCCCTCTTCTTTGGCGTTTTCACTCTTGATAATATTAAGAAAAAAATAAACAGCCACTAATCCTACAACACCTCTAGCACCAAACAACGCTTAGAGATGTCTGATAGTGAAATGCAGAGAAATAAATGCAAGGGAGTACAGAGGAAAGAAAATAGAGACAGAATTAGTAGTTCAGTCAAGGCTCGTTGTTAGAATCTTATGACTCTAATTCTATGAGTAGGAGGCAATGATAGGAAAGGAAGAAGGTTACATGTTAGAGTATAAAAATTTACAGGCAATTATAGTCCAAATACGCAATCCTGATACCCAGAATTTGCTAATTTTAGTAACACAGGTGAGAAAGAATCCAAACAGGGCCTAGCCGGAAGCTGATTAATTGTGGTATGAAATATGTCCTAATTAGTTAATCGCCTGAGAAAGGGAAATCCGGTATACCAGTGGATAATCAGTCCCTCTGCCTGTGTTTTGGTATGCACTCCGTCTGCCTGTATTTTGGTGTACATAAATGGTTAGGGACAGCTGTTCAAGTCCAGCTGTCACGGATTTTTCATGAACGCCTGGTGTTCTAGAGAGTTAAGGTGCTCCAGTCGAATGTGGCATATAATGAGTTTAAATCCGAGGATATGCTGGGGTTTACTATTTACATTAATACCACACAGAGGTTTCCTACTGGCCACTCATCTTAAGTGTTTGGATTAAACAGCCTAGCCCCGGGCTCTTACGCTCCTGTTAGAGGCAATAGAGATATGAATAACGGATTGAGAAATAACAAAAATATGATTAAAGAAGACGGTATCAAAGTGCAGGACATAAGGGAAAAAAAAAAAAAAAAGAATGAAAAAGCTGATCCACCGACCGCGGTGATAAGATACAAAGTTTTATGAGTTGGCAGAAGCTCTTATCTGGAGCGTGGTGTGTGGTTCTGAATCAGGTACACAACATATCTCTGGTTTGACACAAATGATGAAACTTTTTACGCAGCGTACTGGAAAGTCTGTTTCGGCTCCTAAAGTCTGATCACAGGGTTTCGGAAATTGTTTTTCACTGTCTTTCTATAAAGTAGTAGTAGTTGTAGTATTAACAGTAGGAGTAGTAGTAGTAAGAGCGTCAGGTTCATCTGAAGCTTGAAACCTGTGGACTGCGGGCTGAAGCTGTCCTAATGCTGCAGTCCGCCATCCTTCTCTTGGGGGACTTGGGGGGTGGGGGGTTGAGGAACGCTTGTTGAACCAGACAGTGGAGCCGCCCACCATATCTGTGCCATCATGTGAAGGCGTCCCTGCCCAACACCTTTCTCTATCGTACTGAGGTGTATTAGCACTTACAATACTTGTACGTCCCCAGTTGTACGTCCTGTACGTACATGGGCCGTTTTGGGCAACTCTATAACCCGTTTTCTTTGGCCAGTTTGGAGTATAGCTCTGATCTATCTATTTATCCATGACCAGACGCGACAATCCCGTAAGGGGTGACCGTTTGTCTGAGTTGGTCGTTTTACGGAGAAGGAAGGAATAGAGAAGAATTAGTATCAAGCCATAATATGGGTACATGGAACTGTAGGAGCAAAGGGAAAATAATGGCTGAAAAAAATATATATATCAAGAAGAATCTTAGGACAGAAGAGAAGAAGAGGAAAATGAGGAAAGACTGGAGACAAAAATGTCCTTTTTAGTCGCTTCTTACGACAAGAAAGAATACTAGGGACGTATTCTTCCCTCCCACTCCTCCCCATAGGGGTGTTTTGCGGGGAGGTGCATCAACCCTCCGCCACCCCACCCGTTGTCAAGTAAGGAACACGTATGGATTGGTCATAGGGTTGCCACCCAGCACTGTAAATGAATTCAAGACTTAAAGGAAACAATAATTTGGCTTGTTATTCAATGTAAAACGACCTGAGAAGGAAATAAGAGTAATAAAAAGAGATTGGAAGGACGGAAGAATTAGGGGGGAGGGGGCCAGACACAGGAAAACTAGAAAGCACTGAGAGAATGCTTGCCTGTGCCAATGCCATTACGGGATCGGGATGTGGATCCAACCTAAAATTCAATCATTTTTTTCTTGGCCCCATGGCACACCCTATCACATAAATTTCATTGAAATTCATTGAGTACATTTCAAGATATAGTCTGGACAAACAAACAAACAAACATTTAAATACATAACCTTTTCCAACTTCGTTTGCGGAGACAATGATATAGGTGAAGGAAGAAGTAGGCAACACTTTTCTATATTCTTCGAAATTAACACGAAATATCTGACAGTTCTTCTCCAAATTGTTTAAGGTGGGCTTAATTCTTGTTGCCAAGATCCAGTCCAGACAGCACAATATTAAACAGATTCTTATCGTGTTCAGAACCTGTACCACAGCAGAGATTCAGTGTTAACTTCCCACTACTTTGTTATCTGACTGTGCCTACAGAAAATGGTTGGGCTCGATTTCAGGTATTCTAGAAAGAGGGTATGTGTAACTGTGTGTGTGTGTGTGCGTGTGTGTGTGTGTGTGTGTGTGTGTGTGTGTGTGTGTGTGTGTGTGTGTGTGTGTGTGTGAGTGAGTGAAATACTAATTGATAATCCTTTCCATGTAAGGGATTGCATATATGAATTGTTTTAAAACAGCTGCGTTTTGTTTTAATAGTGAAGATATATACATCTGTGACCGTAACTGTGTGTGTGTGTGTGTGTGTGTGTGTGTGTGTGTGTGTGTGTGTGTGTGTGTGTGTGTAAAATACTAATTGATAAGCCTTTGCAAAAAGGGGTCGCATTTATGAATGGTTTTAAAACAGTTGCATTTTGTTTAATAGTGAAGATACATGCATCTGTGTGTGTGTGTGTGTGTGTGTGTGTGTGTGTGTGTGTGTGTGTGTGTGTGTGTGTGTGTGTGTGTGTGAAATAGTAATTGATAAGCTTTTGCATGTAAGGGATTGCATATATAATTAGTTTTAAAACAGCTGCAATATATTTTAATAGTAAAGATATACTGTATGCGTCTGTAACCGTAACGCTGAGTGTTTGGCCTACTACATCGCTTCCCATTTTCACACACACACACACACACACACACACACACCACCTTTTCACCACAACACTCTGTTTACATCCATTCTTTCCGTATGACCCTACCAGCTCAGCGTACACTCTATTACCTACAGACTTCTTTACCGGTGGGTAATCGGTAGAGAGGTGGTCTGCAGTCCTAACGGACCCAGGTTCGAATCCCGGCTTGGGCAGGGAACAGTTTAAGGATTTGAATTTCATTAAATCAGGCTTTACTGATCTACCAGACGACCCGCAGATATGTCGTAAAAATACCCCCGCAAATACCAATACACCAGTCCTGTATGAGACAGCCCTAGCATGTATTCAGTATGGACGATGGGTGTTAGCTCCGAAGTGGTGACATGTAGAGGTGTATGGTATCTAGGAGGACTACTGGGCCTTGATAGCAGGCTGTGAAGCCTATGCCCGAAGTCGGACACACACAAAAAAAAAAAAAAAAAAAAAAAGTTTCACGATTCTCATTATTTCTTATTCTGTCTTCTCAACGCTCTCCACACACAGTCCTCATTAACTTCATTTCCATTGTTTTTGATCTTGACTACTCATACTCATGCCGACCACCAAAATCTCACTTCCATATGTTACTGTGAACGCTAAAATACCTTCATGCAATCCTTTAGCAGTCTCTACACTCATATCTCTGTTTAGTGTCACGGTCTTATTACCTGCCTTTTCCTTCCTTGTGCTATTCTGTTTTCTACTTCCCTTATACATTTACATCTCGTTTCTGTTACTGCGCCTAGTCACTTAAACTCTCTCCTCATTTCGCCATTCTCTCCATTCACCAGCACATCACACAGAGAGTCACCGTCCCATCTTCCCTCTTATCAACAACCACTCTACTTTTATCAACATCTTCTCTCAACCTATGACGCTCACAGACATTAACAAGCTTCTACACCAGTCTACAAAGTTCGTGTACACTATTAGAAAGTAACAGCATTATCTGCAGTTTATTTTCAAAATATGACGCTCACAGACACCACTAAACCTCTCCACTAGGCTGCAAAGCTCATGTTCACTATTAGAATGCAACACAGCATCACCTGCATACGTCATATACCAGATACTCCACCCTTCACCATTCATTACCATCCTCATCCCGCTCTCTATGACTCGAGTTTTAACCCCTTTCATAACCCCATCCATATACAACACATGTTGATCAGTTATGGAGACATTAGACGACTTTTCTCACTCCAACACTGATATTAACCCACTCACTTAGACACTCCCCTGCCCTTACACACATCATCACTACCACCATAAAAACTCTTAACAGCAGTCACCAGCTTTCCATCCCCATCAAATAAAACTTTCTGTAATCCTCCGTTTGCCTTATCGTATGCTTTCTCCACACCATAAATACCTTAAATTTCTTATAGTCGTTTTCACAAGGTTTCTTCACTGTATCTCGATGCAAATACTTGATTCACAAAGCCACACTCACCTTCACCCGCATGGCGTTCTGATACATTCCATACTTTCCCCATGATCATTCTTCCATATACATAATCTACAACATTCAGCAGACTTATATCACGATCCTCTTTGCACTCATTTCGGGCACCTTTGCCTTTAAAGAGGGACAGTCACAGCAGTCTTCCGCACTACTAATACAGTTCCCCTCACTCACCCACACTATATTTCCAACAAACGTTTCATTCCACTCTTTACACAATACTTAACCATTTCTGAAAACTCATCAACACCTGCTGCGTTCCCACTATTTACCAACTTCAAAGCAGTCTTTACTTCTGCCAACGTCACATTTTCGGTCATGACATCCATCTCTGCACACTACCAACTCTAATTATGGAGTTAATATTCCTGTCTTAGGTAGCAGCCGTGGATCAGTGGGTTACAGTGCTATGACCGGAGAGACGGTGGTTCCAGCCCACCCAAGGGTCATGGTAGACATCAGAAAGGGCATCCGGTCATAAAGTGCCACACACTCCAAAACCAAAGTCCTCTTCGCACGGGCAACGCCTTAGCCCTTATCGAAAAAAGGCACACGGAGTAAAACTCAAAAAAAAAAAAAAAAAATCTAATAGATGGGGGGGATGCTTCTATATCTATGGTGTGGGTAGATGTGGAGCTGACGGAGCATTGGAGGCTTCTTTATGTATGTTGTGGGTAGATGTGGAAGTTTAATGGAGTTGGGGATGACGGGGGATTGTTGTGAAGATGGGCAAGGTGTTAGAGTGGTTGAAAGGGGATGGAGGTGATTGGGAGTTTGTAGGGAAGGGGGGCCAGGGAAAGGAGAGTGCAATCCTTCCATGACAGTGTCCTTTTGGCGTTTCCTTCCCCTTCCACCTCCGGCTCTTCTTCCTCCCCGTCATCCCTGTTCTTCCATACCCTCCCACTTCATTTTTTTCTGCCTTCCCTGTCGACCCCCTCATCCTCCTCTCACTCCACTCCCTGCCCTACCGTCCCAACTTTCCCTCTTACCCTAACCCCAGATCCTTTCCTTGTCATCCATTCTCCTCTCCTCCAGTCATCCCTCCTCCCCACCCTTCCCGTCACCTCCCCCTTCCTCCTTTCTGTTACCCATCCTCATTTTCCTTCTCCTCGTACCCTTCTCCCTTCCTCATTACCTCCACCCTCCCTCTTTCAGTCTCGTCTTACCATCCTTTCCTTTCCATCACCCTTTCCCTCTTCATTTCTTACCCTACCCCTCTTTCCCTCCCATAACCCTCACCCTCCCCTCTGCCATCCCTTCTCTTCTTTTGTCATCCTCTCGTCCTCATTCATCCTCTGTCACCCCTCCCCTCTTCCTCCTTCCTGCCACAACATCCTCATTCTCCTCACTCTTCCCTATCACCCTCGCCCTCTTGCTTTCTCACCCTACCTCCCTTTCCTTCCTCATCCTCCTTTCACCCTTCCCTTCTGACCCCATCCTCCTTTCTCCCTTCCCTTCTGACCCCATCCTCCTTTCTTCCTCTCTCACCGTCCACCACCACCCCTCCTTCACCCACAACCCCCACCCCAGTCACCATACAGTTATGTCAGTGTTCCAAGATCACTATAAGTATGGCAACATTATGTGCTCATATCATCATTGTTGTGCTCTAGAATTCTCCCTCGTTCTGTGGTAAATCTGTGTTGTTTATCTCTGTAATAATAATACTTTGGTAAATAACACAATTACTTGCCCCTCTCACTCGTGCGCAATGTCTAGCATTGGTGAGATAAGTGAGGGTATTAGGAGGCTTGGGCTGGGTGAGTCCAAGTTGGTGATGAGGAAGTACAATGAGGTGATGCGTGAGGTGAGCATCACCAAGAAGATTGGCTTTGGCGTGGAAGGTGAGGTGAAGCTGGTACAGTACAGGGGTCAGAAAGCCTGTATGAAGGTTGGAAAGAAACTCGATAGGCAGATGGAGCAGGCTGAGGTGATGGCTAAGTTGGATGGTGCCGGGGGAGCTCCAAAAGTGTATGCAGTTTGTGTTGATACGCCAGTGATATTGATGGAGTATTGCGAGGGCAAAACACTGGCCGAAGTTTACGCCACTGCCTCCCCTGCTGACAGGGATAGGATCGAGTCCGATGTCAGGTGTAAGGTTGGCGAGCTTCACAGTGCAGGTTACAGTCATGGGGACATCCATGATGAGAATGTCCTGGTGTATGGTGGTCCGGGAGAGTATGAAGCTCGGATAATTGACTTTGGTTGTGCTAAGCTGTTGTCCCCTGAGGGCAAGGAGGAGGATTTGAAGGATGTAGAGGACATGTTTTCGGAATGTGAAGTGTTGTGGGTTGAGTGAGGTGTGAGGTTTGGTGCAATGGTTGTGGTTGATGGTTTTGGTCTAGACAACATGCCCACCACAACCACCTACATCATTACTATCAAGTTTTATTGTTGTTACCACCAACAATATTACTGCTGACGGTAATGGTGTGGGTCTTCTTCGATGGAACACTGCCTTGACGTGGCGAAGAAGCTTGTGCATCCCAGTGATCAGTGGGGCTCTACTAGCCAGGTACTACCATACTAGGAAGGTTCACTGTGAGGGATCAGACGAAAAGTGTTCCCCTTGCAGTCATCATGGCCTGAGCTGGCAGACTGCAAGGTATCAGCTCAACCAGTCATTTTCATTCATATAAACTCCATTTTCCTTTGACAAACCTCAAAAACCAGTCTTTCTTATTCTTATCAACTCAAGCTCCCTTTGATAAATCTCATGTCGCCATTAACCTCCTCCACTTTTGTCCGTAAGAGATATCCATAAAAAATAACTTAGTTCTCATGAATAAGGAAAGACATCTACCATCAGAGTAACTGAACTACATATCCAATCGACAGTGCTGGCAACTACCATCAATGTAAATGAACAACATAATTAATGACTGTAGTATGTCAACAGATAACAAGTGGGGGTTACCCATCATCTACTCACTCGATGTAATGCTGCCTTCAGGTGACTCTAAACTGAGTGAGAAGCCAAATGCGTTACTGTAACCCAGTAAACAATTTACTATGCTGGGTGGTAACCATTTGGCCAAATGATGCCCGGTGGACTAGTGGGTTTAGGCTCTTCAACCTGATGGGTCCCACATCGGCATACATTGGAGGAGGAGTTAGGCTTTATTGCTCGCATGCTGAAGTGTGAGTAAGGTTCGTCACCCTTGCCTTGGCGGGGCAATAAAGGAATCGATATCGAATGAATCAAGAATAATTAAATATTTCTACAGGCATACTATTTCACTTTCTATCTCAGACAGAAAAAGGTCTGGGATGAGATCATAGAGTGCGACCTCAGGGATAAGGGACTGAACAGGGGGGCTGCCAGATAATGAGGAGTGTGGAGAGCCGCCATTAGGTTACCAAGTCTGATGCTTGCATGCATGTTGGAGCCTTTATTAATGATATGATACAAATGGTAGTGGTTGCACAAACATTAGAATCAATTACAGTCATTGATTCTGCTCAAAATTTCTAATATTGATATCCATCCTTTGCGGTATTGAGTCATTATGCTTTACCCACATCTTCATAATATCCACCACTTCCTCCTTAAAGTCTGAATAAACTCAGCTTCCACCCATGAATACTCAGCCTACAAGCAGTTACTTCAGTCGCTCAACTTATCGGTCCAACCAGCCTTCACCACCTAAGCTGAATCCAACATTTTTCTTCCTTACAGTCTGAACAAAACCAGTACCCCCAAGTGGTAGGCAGTGGTGATCATCATCCACTCATTTCATAAAGTGGTGCATAGTTTTTACTTTGCTGACTACACTGAGTGACAAGTCTGATGGTGTCCTGTAAACCATGAAACCATTTACCAAACTGGATGTTAACCATATAACCAAATAATAGGTTGAAGTGGAGCTTATTATGGTGCCCACCGTTGACTGGGTGGAGTGACGCAATTGCGATGTCCATCCAGGAAATAAACCTTCATTCTTCCCCCCTCCTTGTTGTTGTGAGGCACTGTCCACCACAAAGGAACACTGGATCACTGCATGGAATGGCCCAGCAGAAGCAATTGCTTGCCTGTGATTGATGGGCCTGTTTGGTCAGACAGATCTGTACCATCTTTGAGAAAGGAAGCAGATATGAGGTATAAATCGAGTTAATTGATCCAGACATATTAGAAAACATTCGTGTATTTAAAAAGAAAAAGTGAAAGGAAATAATATGAATGAAAAGCTAACAACAATCGAAAATGGAACAGATAAATAAATTAATTAATGAATACGTAAAATAAATATATAATTAAATAAAAGAACCTATAAAATTATAGAAAGTTTATGCTAAAGGGAACATTGAAATATAGATAAAGAATTTTTAAGCGAAGAAGTTATAGGAACATCTGGAAAGGAGAAGAGAAAAAAATATTGACAAAAATAATAATCATATGGAGAGGATGACAGTGGATGTGAAAAATCTTAAGAAGGTAAATATGAAAAACGTACCATCGTATAATCTTAGGAGACATAAAAGAAAATTAAGGAGGGGGTAGAGAAAGAGGGGGCCACGCTGAGAATACGTGGGACTAGCCAGAATGAAGCGAACACTGCCCTGGAAGAAAAATAATAAGAATACGAGGAAATGAAGTGAGCCATTCAATCAGCGGAAATGAGGGAAAGGTAAGGCACAGGGAAGAAGCTGACGGAAGACAAAGAGCACAGAAGAAAGAAAGTCATGCTAAAAAAATTGACTAAGAAAGGACAAAAGAGTGTGCCAAAAATGTACATACACACACACACACACACACACACACACACACACACACACACCACAAAAAAAAATGTACTAAGAAAGAGCAAGAAAAGGCACAACAGAATTACAAATCGCCAGAATATGAGGAAATATCATAAAGACGTGGAACTGAAAAAACAAGAAGAGAAAATGTGTCAATATTTAGGAAAAACAGAATGGAAACAACACAGATAAAAATGACACAGACTGAACACAGAAAAGTGGTTACGCAAGAAAATATTAGAAAAAAATGAAAGCGTGTATAAAGACAAAGAAAAGCAAAGAATACTTACAAAAGGAAAACAAAGAGCACAAGAAAAAGTGCAAAGAAAATAGGAAAAATTAAGAAAAACACTTGATAAGAGATAAATGAAGATCAAGGAAATGCACCAAAAAATGAGAAACAGGTACGTATAGGAGAAAGAAAACATGCTAAAAACTAAGAAAACGCAGAGGATAGCGCTTTAGAAACAGAAAAACAGAGAAATATGTGAAACACGTGCCAGGAAAGCATGGAAAAAGAGGACACAGAAAAGAAAAACTAGGAATAAAGGAAAATAAGAATAAAAACAATAGGATGTGCCAGTAATTGAGAAAGCATAAAAGAAAGAACTCGTGCAAAAACAGAAGGGAGAAAAATATCCCAAAAGACAAAGCTCAAAAATGCTATGAAAAAAATATGAGAAAAGGCAAAATTATAAAAATGGAGAGCACACGTTGCCCAGAAAGAGGCGGGAGAGGGAACCACAAAAAATATCCCATAAGAAAAGGAGGGGAAAACGTCACAAAAGGAGAGGACTTGCCCAAAATATGAAAGTAAGAGAAAAAAAATGATAAACTGGAGGGAAAAAGCATGAAGGAAAAAGACGCAACAAAAAAATACACACAAAGGGATGACGACGGAAAAAAAACAAGAAAAAGAACGAAAAAATGTATATTCGCGGAGGGAAAAATGTGGATGGGAAA
>NC_136981.1:2584913-2632413 GCF_032717465.1 Coenobita brevimanus
AAGCACAAAAGACGTGAGTGAGCTACAAACCAAAATCGGACACGGAGAGCAAGAAATGGCAACAACAAGGGAGGAATACATAAAAAGAGATGGCTGGAAGAGAGGGCAGAGAGAATGCCAAGGAGAAAGGAGAGAGGAACACGATAAATAGCGATGAAAACCAACAATTCAGATATTTTGCGTTGGGTTACTTTCATGAGAGAGAGAGAAATCATAAGTTAAAATAAAAGCCAATAATTCTGATACTTCGCGTTGTCATAGTTACGTTCATGTGAAAGAGTAAAGTAAGGCGAAAACCAGTAATTTTCACATTTCGCTTTGCCATGGCTTTAATCATGTGTTTATTGCTCTGAAACCATGTGATATTTCTTCAGCTGAGGGAAAGCCAGCTAGAATCTCTGTTGTTTTTATTTTTTCTTGGGGGAACAATCTGGCGGACTTCTGGCCTTTGGTTCCTTCTTCCTTGCATTAAAAAAAAATGTATGTTGAATAAGAAAGCGTATTTTGTGTTAAGGCTCTCTTTTTCTGTTAATAAAGAAGCTAGGAAATTATATTTAACAAAAGAAATTCATTTGTTTATGGGTTCAAATGAAAAAGAATCAGAATTATCTCTACAGTATTTATTTACACTTAAACCAGACGATTTTGCATAAATAGGAATAATCTTTGTAATATGTGTTAGAAATTATAGCATTATTTTTTTTGTCCGCTACGAATTCACTTAAAATTTATTCATGCCTAAGCCAGACGATTTTCTTCAGTTTAGGGAAGTCCATTTTGCCAGTGATTTAAATTTTGTTTCCATTAACTCCTTTGTTGTCATGGATACGTCTAAATATATTGCTTAGGCTCTGAGTAGAATTATAGGATGCTTGGTGATACCTTTTCCTAAGCGATTGATTCTGCATGTGCACCTTAACATTCTTTTGTGTATTATTCATGTAGTTTTCATATCGCCATATTTTGCACCTACAACGTAAAACAGGATACTAAAGTGTAATGTGGAGATAAAATCGCTGGGATAAAGGTGTTACGTAATATTCAGAGCTGCTTAGAATATGACCCTAATACCGAATGATGATGTTCTACGGAGCGAAATAGCAATGGTCACAGGATAAAAAATAACAAGAGAACAGGGTGAAGGGAGAATGGAAGCGGAGAAACAAGAGAAAACGATTATGCAAGCCAGTGAAAGGACAGGAAAGTAAAAAGGAAACGAAATGAAAACACATCCACAGCAAAAGGAGAGACTAATGAATGAAGGGAAAACAAGGGACAAGTAAAAGCAATAACAAGCATAGGACGCTGGGAGAGGAGACTGGAAAGTAAGCATGTTTTTATTCCTCCGTCGTTACCTCTGTGGTCACGGACTCCGAGGATTAAATTTCACTAGACCTCTTTTACTCTAACTTGACCTAAAACTGCCACATCTCTATCTTCAGTGTGGATTTGTAACAATATATTAACACTAGAAAATACGGCCAATGAAGAAATAGCGCTATAGAGAAGATTTAGGGATGTAGTACTTTTTTTTTTTTTTGCCACTGAGCTACGTGAAATAAGGTACAAAGGACAAAAAGTCTGGGCCAAGTTAGATTGAAAGAACTAGAATTATCATTTGAATCTGGAAGTTCTTGCGACAGGAGGAAATTGGGAGTGAATACAACAAAGAACAAGGCTTTGAGATGTAGCACGGAGTTTAATGTCGTGACCCAAGGCTCATCTAAACGTGAACCCAGTGGAATGGAAGCTGAAGACTTCTGCTCCTCCCCTGCATACCATCTTTCTTTCAGTGAGATGAGAGAGCTGAGGGACATTTGTATAATTGGGAGGTAGAGCTGCCGGGCCCCACCACATGAAGGCGTCCCGTCCCTGCACCAGAAGAGACAGTGCAGTGATATGAGTGTAAATATAAACCATAAAAATGTGGAAGGACTAAATTGTTTCAAGTATTTGTTGATGGACACTGGAAAAGGCGTAGGGGATTTGAAATGCTGAAATGTGGCACAGACATGGGAATTATGGTGGAAAGGGAAGATCAAAGTGTGATAAAGTGGGCATATGGAAAGAAAGGATGATGGGAGACTGATAAAGAAGATGGAAAAATCATGGATTGAGAGGAAGAGAGAGACCAAAGAGAAGGTGGAAGGATAAGGCGATGGAACATAGTGGTCTGGGCATTCAGCAGTACGAGAAGCGTGTGTAAAGTAAAGCAAATTGGAATGAAGTGGCTTATGGGAGTCAACTTCCATTCATTGATCTAGCACGGTCAAGAAGCGAAGCGAACTGGGGTTAACTGAATATATATATATTGCCTGGTTCTGTATTGATTAAAATTTGGTTTGGTGTTCATTATTATACTTGATGAATGAGATTGGTTCCTTCTTTTATAGAGCAGGTAACATTGAACATAAACAAAATTAACAGAGAGAGAGAGAGAGAGAGAGAGAGAGAGAGAACGAGTGAACAGGCTGCCTCTATATCCATTAATATGAATCTAAATAGAAGTTGTTTACTAAGTAGAATATACAGTCAAAAGACAGGAAATATGATCGAGTTACAGTGTATGGAAAAACATAAAATACAGAAAAAAATGCAATACAAAAAATAGCATCTCAAGTTTCTGTGAACCATGTATTTGCAAAACGTAAATTACCTGTGAGTGAGTTGGAGGGGGGAGAGGAAGGGGAAGACTGAGGATGAGATGGAGATATGGAGTAGAGAGGTATATGAGAGAGGAGGGTATAAGTTGGTGGGAGGGCAGCAAATGGTAAAGGACAGGGCGACATGGAGGAGATCTGTTTGTGGCCACTTCTTATGGGATTAAGGCGTCTAGCAATAGACAGAGTACCTAGAAGGCGAAAGGCAAAAGCAGATTGACAAAACAGAAAACGAGAATGGGAAAACATAGGGAACAAAAGAGACTGATAGAACGAATGGATGAAAGAGAGACAGAGACAAAACCTGCACAAATGGAATACTGATAAAGTTGAAATAAATAAAAAAAATGAAAGGAAGGAAATCACACCATTTATTGCCCTGAGTACAGTTTTATATTTTATTTTTGTCATCTCCACATTTTGTTCATTAGCTTAGGAGAGATTTTTTTCGAACTGGAATAGATAGCCTATAGATTTAATTAACCTTATAAGTTGGAAGGGAAAATAAAAATAAAAGAAGGTAACAATAATAAACTACAATAACGAGCACCTTAACCCCTTAAGTACGAGGTCATCTTTTTACCTCTGGTCAATTTTTACTCACTTTCGAAATAGCCTCTCGAACTGAAGGCGTTAATTAAAGCTGCATATAACCACTCTAGCCCTATCAGTCTCTCATAAATTGCATAATATTGTTGAAAGTAGCAGGAACAAACTAAAAAGAAATTATATACAGTGCAACATCCCAGCCTTACAGTCGGTCAAAGAGCCAAACTTTCATCACTGCTCTGTGACCTTAACCTTGATCTGTGAACGGTTGATCTCAATTTCGAAGTACTTGATTTGTTCCTGTCCATCTTTCCAACTAAATTTGGCCCCAAACGGATCAAAACTGTGAGTTTTACTGTTCACACACACACACGCACACACACGTGTTAAACCAATACAGCTGAACGTCACCAACGACGGGTGTAAACTAGGTGTGCTGCGAGAAGAGATTAAAGCAAGAAAACATATGGTTCTCAGCTTATAGATCCAGACCGAATCTGAAGTTTGGTTGGAAAATATTATTCTCTCAGATTCCAACGCTTGAACCTAGGATTTGCTCACCTGTTAGCTCTGCTGGACCTCTCCAGTCATTAACACTTTCAATGCCATAGTGTTTATAACTGTTCTTGCTTCCGTCAGACGATCTCCTCCCCCCCCCCCCTGTGAAGGATCTCTCTTTGTGAAGAGACTGGAATGTATCTCCTTTAACTCCTTCAGGATGAAGGTGTCCTCTAGGTTCCTCTTCTACTGCCAGACGATTTTCTTCTTTGGCGAAAGACCCCTCGAAGTGAAGGAGATAATTAATACTATCTTAACCCTATGTGACTTTTCTGCCTTTGTTATTTATGAGTCATGTTAACTCGATCAAAAAATAGTGGGTGCACATTCCACGTGAAACATTCTGACACCGAAGGCGATTGATTTAGCAAAGTACCCTTTAATCCTACCCTATGTAATTAGCCCCGCTGTCATGAAGGTGAATTATAACGGTTACTTAGAATCTTTCTTGCTTTATCAGTAGAAAGTATCATCACGGACATTCACATTAACTGACTTTCCTTGCACATCCCTGCATTGAATCAGTTAGGATATCTAATTCTCCTTCACCTCTCCTAGTGCACGACTCTTTTTTTTTCAGATCTTTTTTTTTTTATACTGTACACTACGACTATTGGTCAGGCACATATCCTCCCACATTCCGTTTGACCAAATTTTCCCTTCGTCAGAATTGCGTCGTTTCTCTTGTGACAGGGTGGAAAACCAGCTCCACTTTCTGTCTCCTCTGCAAATTACGGATACACTCCAATTCTAAACCAGGCCATATTTAGAGATTCCTTCCCATCCCTTGTCCTCATCAGGTGCGTCTCATATTAACACCCACCGCCAGGGAGCATGTCACCGCCGCCTACCACTTCATAAAGCCAGAACCATTTTGGCATGTCGACAGATATTATTGTTAGCAAGGGTACAAACGCTCGACTCTAACTTTGACCCTGAGAGGAGTTTGTGATTTGAGGGAATATTTTTGCTAACCTAGGGAGAGAGCTAAGACCAGATTAGGATATGGGGGATATATGTGTTTTCCTGGGGAGTAAGCTGCGACCAGTTTGGGATTTGGTGATATATATAATCAAGGAAGAGAGGACAAGAATGGAATATAGAGGAATATATATCTACTCCTGAGAAGAGAGCTAGGACCAGGCTGGGACTTAGAGCAATATACAAAATGAGGAGAGAGCTAAGACGAATTTGTGATAGGAACATTTTTAATGAACTGGTCAGAGGGCTTGGACGAGACTGGGATAGTGAGGGATTTTTTTGTTAAGCTGGGGAGAGAGCCAGGATGAGTTTAAGATTTGGAAGGGTATTTTTATCACCCTGGGAAGAATGCATGACCCAGTGTTTTCCTTATCCATGTCGTTATGCGTCAAATCACCTTGGCCGCTAAGGTGCAGGTCGGTCATACTATAGAAAAGGGTGAGAGTTTCTCTAAAAAATGTGGATCGATTGATAGGTAGTCATGGACAAAGAGACATATAGACAGACACAGCAAAAGACATCTGGGCTGTGTGTGTGTGTGTGTGTGTGTGTGTGTGTGTGTGTGTGTGTGTGAGAGAGAGAGAGAGAGAGAGACAGACAGACAGACAGACAGACAGACAGACAGACAGACAGACAGACAGACAGACAGAAAGAGAGAGAACCAACCACAAAAAAAGCTGTAAGTAATCGGACATATCATGCCGACAAGGAATATTAGAGAATGTAATTGTATCGTAGCACAGAAGGAAACAAAAAATTTTGAGTTCAGCTCCCAAATGTTCGAAGTGTAGTCGATATTGCACGTATTTTTTTTCCCAGGAAAGTCTAGGTCATAATAGGTTAATCTGCAAGGGTTAAGTTAGGCTATTGTCCTAGGTATAAGTTAGATTGCGTTAGGTTAGGTTAGTGTAGGTAAAAGGGTAGGTTAGGTTAGGTTAGGTTGGCTCGCTTTTTTGTATTTGTTTCCGGGTAGATTTGGTTAAGTTTGCTTAGGCTAGGCAAAGGTTAGACATATTAAGCGCGATAATTTTGAGAAGAGAAAACAGTGTGTAGTCCATGTTAGGTTAAGTCAGATTAGTAATGCTACTCGTCGTTTACTAGTCAGATCTGCAAACAGGTATTTCCATCAGGTATCTCCACTATATGTTTGCTTTGTCACGTCCACCAGATCCCCACACATAATAAATAAGTAGGATAGGTCTGGCGTGTATGATGTCTGGGCTGCAGCTGACTGAGAGAGAAGGCAAGTAGATCAGAGCTGGTCAGAATGCGTTGAGCTTGTAACAACTCTGAATTAGCCACGACAGATTTCCTTACGGTTATACAACCCAATCCCACAACAACACCATTCAGTTAGGTGTAGTAAGGCATATATTTATTACATACTGCAAATTCAAAACACACACCACTAATTCTCATTCATCACCACCACAACGCTCATCACTTTCACAACCACCACACCACTCCTATCACATCACACCCACAACCTACCCATCACACCACCACAACCTTTTTCACCACCACCACACTACGCTACCATCACAGTCTCTCCATCATACAACCACCACCACACCACACCAACAGAACAGTCTCTCCACCACACCACACCACCAGCAGTCTTTCCATCACACCACACCAACAGCACAGTCTCTCCACCACACCACACCACCACCAGTCTCTCCACAACACCACACCACAATCACAGTCTCTCCATCATACCTCCACCACCATACCACCCCTACCACATCTAGGCTACTTGGGGCCGGAACAATGGAAGCCGGAAACGAGAATGACCCACTTCGCTAGGCCTCCTAATTTAATATCACGTTACCCTCGAGCATAGCACAGCACGGCGTAACACGAGAACACCGGGCAACAAAAAGCTTAACAGAACACGCAAGGAAAAACGTAACAGGAGAACATGCGTAACACGAGAATTTTGAGTAACACGAAGCGTAACTGGACGACATAACAAGAATAACAGAGCACGGCGTAACATGAGGCGTAACACAACACACGGTAACAAGAAGCGTAATAAAACACAGAGTAATAAGAACAGAGCAGGGAATAACATGAAGCGTAACAGGAGAACGCAGAGTAACAAGAAGCGAAACACAGGAACACACGATAACAGGAAGCGTAACAAAACACAGAGTAACAAGAAGCGTAACAGAGCACGGCGTAATAACAAGGGAATACAGGTTAATAACAGAACACGGCGTAACAGCAGAAGAACATGGCGTAGTGAACAGGAGGATGAGGCTTAATAACAGAACACACCATAAGAACAGAATATAACATCATTACAATAGAACGCAATGTAATAACACTAGCTCGTCATAGTAAACAGAAGGATGCAGATTAATAACAGAACAACGTAATAACAGAACACAGGGTAACAGTCATCGTAACGGAAGAATACGGCGTAACAGGAGGAGAAGGAGGAGGAGGAGGAGGAAGAGGACGTGGAGGTGGAGGAAGAGGAGGAGGAGGTGGAGTTAGAAATGAATGGCACTTGGTTATGTTTTATTAAATTTTCCACTTTTATGAATATCACCTTCACTACCATAACTCTCTCTCTCTCTCTCTCTCTCTCTCTCTCTCTCTCTCTCTCTCTCTCTCTCTCTCTCTCTCTTGTAATAGTAGTAGTAGTAGTAGTAGTAGTAATAGTAGTAGTAGGTAAAGCAAACTACAAGAAGGAAGTTATGTGGCAAGTTATTTTTTTACCGCCCTCGGAAGACGCCAGACATTTGCGAAGAAATCAAGCTTATCTTAAATTTTTCCGATCTGACGTTTTATGTGTAGATTTCATTAACTTCATCTCTAAGGGGATTGCTTAAACTGTACAAAATCATTTATAAAAAACGCTTTGAAAAAAAAAATGTAATCGAAAAGACGTCACATTGACTAAAATTTCCTCCCATTTTCTATCATTCGTCTGTAAATAACAAAAATCTTATTGTAAAAAAAATGTCGTCATTGGAAAAAGTGTTAATCAGACTAAACTCATTGCTCTTTTTATATCATTCGTCTGTAAATTGCATGAATATAATTGCAACAAAAATATCATCATCCAGAAACAAGTGTAAAATTGACTATAATCATCTGCTATTTCATATCATTCGTCTGTACACTGTATTGAAAGAATTTTGTAAAAAAAAAAAACGATCATAGTAATGGCGTTAGGAAGACTATTATCATTCGTCTCTGAGTTGTAAGAATATTAATGAAAAAAAAATTGTTATCGAGTATGAGGTCTTAATATGAATAAATATCTTTTATCAGTTTATATCACTCGTGTGTACATGGCAAGAAAAAATCGTCGTCAGAAAGGGGGAAGAATATTATTGCCAAAAATCGACGTCGAAAAGGTGCTAAAAGTTTACTAAAATCGTCTCTCATTTCATATAATTCGTCTGTAAATTACAAGAATAAATATTATCAAAAATTCATCGAAAAGGTGTTAATGTGACTAAAACCATCCGTCATTCCTTCTCATTTAGTTAAGGGGCAGCCTCCCGTCTCCTAAGAGCCAATTTCCCCTTAAGCATCAACTCCCATTACAGTGATGAGTAGCCGTCTTCACACGTACACAGAACGGTGCTATTGGGGGGAAGATAACTGTGTATTTAGGTGCTGGGAAATTGTATACTCCTTGTGATCACGTGTTTTTATTTCCTTCCTGCTATCAACACGTAATAACAGAATGCGGCATAACGAAACAGGGTGTAAATACAGAAAACAGAGTAACAGGTATTGTAACAGGAGGATACGGCGTAACAGAGGGGAATGAGGTGGGGTCAGGAGTGGGAAAGGTAACGGTGCATTCAATTCCAGGGAAATTGTATACTTTCCCCTGTGATCTTGTATTTTATTTTATTCCTACTAATACCGAGCAATCTTATTAGGCCAGGGAGAGAGGTTTGGCAGTGTAGGGGTCAGAAAGAGTCCTCATTAGGGTGATTACTGAACTATAGCCCAACCTGACGAAGATCCCTTATTCTTCCCAGCCTAGTTGACGGCTAAGTGTCGTCATATTGAAAGGTTGCTTTACCTAGTAGCCAGGGGGACTCATTTTTGACTCATACCTAAGACTTGTCGATTATCCTGCAACCAAAACATAGTACTTAGTAGAGGTAATCACTTGAAAGTAGACCAGTTCCCTAAGTTAAGTGGCAGAATAAGACGATACAACAGCTCTACATTCTTTCCATAGTGCTTCTTCGTAACTAACATCATGTTTTAGTGATTACCTCTTCCTAAAATTCAACATTAAAGATGGAAAGATAATCTTAGGGAAAGATAAAATAAACATAACATTCTGACACAGTTTTCATAGCGTTAGCATTCATTATAGTACTTATTGACGTATTTGCCTGTAATATGCTGCCGATTTCTAGTTGACACAGTTCTGGTGTCGTGTGGTACAGTGTGGTCGGTGGCGCAAGTTGGGTTTGATATGTGACGGTGTGACGCTGACTGCCGTAAAGGTGAGCTCCAGCACCGCACACCCACAACAGCTGCACGGACACCCAGCATGCAGTGGAAAGGGAATGAGGGTCAGATATTCACCTCGACAGCAGGAATGCAATAGAATAGGGTTAAAAAAAAAAAATTACACTGAGGGGCGTAAAGGTGAGCTCTAAGAAAGCACCGTCACGGCAGCTATACTAAAATCCAGCTTGAAGTGGAAGGAAATATGTAACATCTTCATCACGATAGCAAGAATGAAATAAGATAGGGTTAAGAATGTGATGGTGTGACGCTGAGTGCTGTAAACGTAAGCTCCAGCATAGCAACCCCCTTCCGCACAGCAGCTGCACGAACACCAAGACTGGCTGGGAAGGGAGGAATAATTTTAAAAAAAGCACCAGGCCACAATATGGCTATATGGCACTGTAGCAGTGGAGGTAAATTAAAGGCCGGAAGAAACATGGAAATATCAAGAAGAGGTATGACATAAGAGCAGAAGAGGACAGTAAGGAAAGAAAGACTGGAGACAAAAAAGACCTTTCTAGCCGCCTCTTACTACAAGCAGGGATACTGGGGAAGTATTCTTTCATCCCCCGTCCCAAGGGTAGAGAGAGAGAGAGAGTTAAAATCAAGACTATGATTCACCACTTGAATCACATGACGCATTATGTATTTTATTGATGCTTCAGCCAAAGGTTTTTATTCAGCTTGGGAGAAAGGCCTGTGATTCACCTTATTAATTCACCTTAACAACTTCAATCAGACGATTTTATCCAAACGATATATTCAGCTTAATAGACATAACACATTAAAGAGTTCCCCAGAGAGAGAGAGAGAGAGAGAGAGAGAGAGGCAGTGCTGTGATTCACCGTATTATTTCATCTTCAAGTTTCCGGGTCGGTTGGCCGGGGTCTCGCTCCAGGAGACTCTGGAAATGGAGTTGCTGCCATGGCTTCCCGCATCGTAGAGCAAGGGAACGGTACTCTTGATGTGTGTGTGTGTGTGTGTGTGTGTGTGTGTGTGTGTGTGTGTGTGTGTGTGTGTGTGTGTGTGTGAGAGAGAGAGAGAGAGAGAGTCAGACAGACAGACAGACAGACAGAGGCAGAGAGAGAGAGAGAGAGAGAGAGAAATCCGCCCTCTCCCCAGAATCATCATCCCCTATGTGTGCGTGTGTGTGTGTGTGTGTGTGTGTGTGTGTGTGTGTGTGTGTGTGTGTGTGTGTGTGTGTGTGTAGAGAGTCAGACAGACAGACAGACAGACAGACAGACAGACAGAGGCAGAGAGAGAGAGAGAGAGAGAGAGAAATCCGCCCTCTCCCCAGAATCATCATCATCCCCTATGTGTGCGTGTGTGTGTGTGTGTGTGTGTGTGTGTGTGTGTGTGTGTGTGTGTGTGTGTGTGTGTGTGTGTGTGTGTGTGTGTGTGTGTGTGTGTGTGTGTGTGTGTGTGTGTGTGTGTGTGTGTGAGAGAGAGAAAAAAAAAGAAAAGGAAACCTCCGTCTCCTCATAATCATCATCATCCCTTCTGTGTGTGTGTGTGTGTGTGTGTGTGTGTGTGTGTGTGTGTGTGTGTGTGTGTGTGTGTGTGTGTGTGTGTGTGTGTCGTATTCCATCTCCTCTTTCTCCTCCTGCTCATTATCATCATCTTAATTTCCTGTGTGTGTGTGTGTGTGTGTGTGTGTGTGTGTGTGTGTGTGTGTCCTGTACACTTACGTCTCAGTCGTTTAATTTGCGTGTGTGCGAGTGCTGCTGTGCATGTGTATGTGCGTGCGTGTTTGCTGGTGTGTATGTGTATGAGTATGTGTGTTTGTGTGTGGTTATGTGCGAGTGATAAGTGAATGCTAGAGGTTAGGAATTTTAGATAAATTAAAACAAACACAGTAAATTGGCGCTATTCAGTCACTCTTCACCAATTGTTCTTATTTTATGAGATGCCTTTAATTTACGACATATCTTACGCTCGAAGTTCTGAAATATCGTAACTAATTCCAGCGATTAAAAAAAAAAAAAATCTCTACAACCACTAGTACCACATATATTATTTTAGGTGTTATTTATTTTGTAATGTTATATACTCACTCCAAGTAAAATTGTTTGGTAAATGAATGAATGGAAAGAAAGTTATAAACGAGCCCTCTCATACGCAAATAATGCACAGAAAATTTCATAAGTACGGGCCTTTGTCCCTGGGGTGGCGCAAAGGCATCTCAATGGAATGGGAAGGAATCTCCATGAGGAATTAATAAAATTTTTTCATTCCAGCTTCTTGGGTTAACCCATTCAAGTCTGTGACTTCTTTTTATTTTTGCCTCATTCTTGCTACTAACAAACGATTTTATTAATTTCCGAGGGACTTTCTTACACTGAAAGTCCTAATGAATGTGATATTTAATTTCTTCAGACCGAAGAAACTTTCAGGCAGAGTAAAAATCGTCTTGATATAGAAGGAATAAGATGAAGACGGTGACACCACCGTCAACACGCTAACTTGAGCCTCCCATAACGCTCCCAAACAAGTGATAACGAGAAATTCTTTGGTCAGGGACAAATAATAAGGAAGAAGTGCCAATATATGAAAATAAAAAGAAAGTGAAGACCATATACAGGAGTCAGAAAATGAACATGAAGCCCAGAGAATTGCTTACGAAAAAGATGAAAAAAAAAATTATTGTGGACATTTCAGTTCTTTAGATAGATAGATAAATAGGTATATGAGATAAAAACTGAAGAAATGTGAGAGAGTAAAAGCCGAATTCTTCTCTGCCAAAGAAGGTTTCCTGCACCTCATCCTTGGCCATTTATTTTACATACCACGCCTTACGGATCTTTTGCATGCAAATTATGTCTTTTTAATACCGACACAGACTGCATAAACAACATTCAAGGCAGTGTTAACGTGTCATATGCAAAAATAAGCAGACAAGGAAGAGGTGCTAGGGAGAAATACGGCTCTTGGGTGCTAGAAATCGTGTATACCAAGAATATAAGACTTAGTAAATTGCTGTGTACGAATGTGGGGTGGAGACTGATGGGTTGGGGTAAATAAAAAATGCTGAAGTGTTTTGGCCATCGGGACTGAACTGACGGTAAGGAAATGACTACGAGAGCTTTTGGTCGTGTTGTGTGTGTTATGGGAGGCTTAGTAACACCTTTTTCTAGCGACTTATTTTACGTTTTACACATATACATTTTCTTTTTCGACATTTATATAGTTGTAATACTGATAAAATTTGGATCAATAAAATACAAGAGGATATTCAAGACCGAAGTCCAGAATAAATCTAGAAGGAAAATGTTTTACGAATTCTCAAGTCATTTTGAGTACACCCTTACGTAAGAAAGAAGGGGATGGGAGGTGCAGGAGAGTAAAACTGAATGTGACAGAGAAAGAGAGAGAGAGAGAGAGAGAGAGAGAGAGAGAGACGAGACGAGGTGCATAATATGTGAAAGAGGGTTGTGTGTCAAGAGGGACAGAAACGTCTAGAGGCTCTTCGTCGAGGTCACCCCTCACAGGATGCGGGGTCAGGAAGAAGAGATAAACGTATGAGTAAGAAAGGCGAGTATGAAGGATGAGGGTGCGGCGGATGTGATGCAGGATAAAATAAGATAGATAATGAATGGGAGTTGAGGAGACGAATGAAATAAAGAAAGATAAATGAATAAATGAATGATTAAGAAGCAGAAGAAATTATGAAGGATAGAAGAGTGATGCATGAAACTTAAAGAAGAAAATGAAATACTGAAAGACAATGATGGAAAAAATACGTAGCAAAACACACATAGCAAGGATTACGTCACTTTATTACCTTGGCAGATGACGTTATGGTTCAACCTGACACGTGTTGCGAAGTTGGCCTAGCAAGTAAATTGTGTGATGTGGAAGTGTGCTCTTAGTAAAGCGATTTAATTTTTATATTACTTCTCAGCACGATTTCATTACCTTGTTTTATTTTTGATGCTACAGGACAATTTTATTAGGGAAAAACAGACTTCTGTCTCGACGGGCACGATTTTTGCTGAGAGGGGACAAGGAGAGATATGTCAGGGAAATCGCTGAGGAAGTGGAAGGCAGTTTTCATGCAAATGACCGACCTGCTTACCGAGCCCTGAAGAAGCTCCACTTCAGACCCGCCTCTCAGATGAGCTCCATTCGGACAGTAGATGGACGGCTCGTGTTGGGGGGAAGTAAGTTTAGGGGTCACTGGGCTGAGTACTTTGAGCTGCTGTATATGGCTGAACCTTCCCGTGGAAACCTTCCGTTAGCTGGTGCACACACAATCAACAAAGTAACTTTACATTTTCCCCATTGTTACTTTTTGAAACCGTGGAGGAACCACTGAAAATGTTCTTTAGTCACATATTTATGTGTATGTCAGTTATTACTATCAACACCTCAGAAAGTATGAAATTTACACAAAGTGCAGTAAAACCCTTCATTCAAAACTATTTGCCTTTGGAAAAAGTCGTAAATATCAGCAACGTTCATTGAGAAACCATCGATTACCTGAGTAAAGACACTTTTTTCATCGTGTATACAATCACTGACGGCTCTCCCACCAACTGATGATACCGTGCTTTCTCCAAAGAAAATCAAGAAGGCAGTAGATTGGTTGAAAAGTGATAGAGCAGCTGGTATTTGTGGCATCCCAGAGGATATGATCAAAACTTAGGGCGAAACCATGATCGGGGCATTGCATGCAGTCACAGAAGCCGATTGGCGGACTGGAATGATTCCTCCTGACTGGACATGGGGTTTGGTTACACCCATCTGGAAAGGGAAAAAAGACCAGAGTGATTATAGTAACTACGTGGAATTATAATGCTCAGTGTACCAAGCAAGGCTCTTGTTCACAGTCTTCTGATGCATATCTGGGACCACTCGCTGAAGTTTCAGAGGCCTGAGCAAACTTGATTCACACCCAAGAAGTCTACAGCTGACCGTATCCTGGCTCTTCGAGCTCTCGTGGAACGCCGCCTTGAGTATCGACAAGGTCTGCTTGCAGCCTATGTGGATCTCAAAAAGGCGTTGGACTCAGTAAATTGGAAGAGTACTATGAGAAATGAGACTCTGTGGCATCCCCTCAGGGATAATCCGACGACTGTTGGCATGTATTCAAACACTGAAAGTGCGGTCAGGTGTGGAGGAGGAACACCCGACTTCTTCCCGGTAAGTACTGGAGTAAAACAAGGTTGTGCCCATACTCCCAAGCTTTTCAGCACGTGCATGGATTGGGTACTTGGCCGAGCTGTGAGTCGAAGACATTATGTACTATCAATTGGCAGTTTCAGGGTTACTGACCCTGATTTTGCTGATGATCTATTTATCTTAGCGGAGTCACTTGAGATACTACAGAGCACCCTTAAGGAATTTCATGAGAATGCGAATCCATTGGGATTAAAAGTCTCCTGGGCCAAGACCAAGGTCCAGGCATTTGGTGGCATGTTAGATGTAGCAGTTCGATCTCTCCAAGTATATGGTGAGAATGTGGAAGTCTTGAAAAAATTCACTTATCTAGGTACTGTGGTTAATAACAACTGATGTCGCATCGGTATGGACTACGGGGTTCTGAAATCATCCAGCTCGAGTAATAAAGTTGTTGTTCTTTGTGTAAAAGGACGAAAATTCGCAACTTCAAGGCACCGGTGCACCCTGTCTTATTCTGTGACTCTGGGACATAGACACTAATACTAAAAAGTGGCTTGAAGCAGCAAATTGATTCCTTAGGTACAAAGTGCCTTCTCAGATCATGGGATATCCCTAGTAAGATCGAGTACGTAACGAGCGACTACTCCTTGAGTCTGAGTCGAGGTTTATTACCCACGTACTACGTCAGAGCCAACTCCAATTATATGGACACGTGGCCCGTTATCCGGAAGTTGACCTTGTCCACAGGGAGATCTCAGGGAGTTAATTCGCGGTGGAGAAAGCCAAGAAGAAGGCCACGGAACCCATGGCTGTACTGGGCTGATCATACATGTCGAGAGATACTTAAAGGGGAGGAAGAGTCGCTGCTTGGAGGGTTGCACGAAGGCCCCATGTAGGTGCAGTTGGAGGGTTGGTGAGGCTGCGCGTCCCTCGGCGTTTGCCACTCCCCTCCCCCTCATGATGATGATGATGAGGGAGATTATTTTTAGATAGGGGAGTATAGTTTAGATAACAAAGTTCACCGAATTCTTCTTTCCTCTAGTGTTTAACTACTTCAGTCGGATGACGTTTGTAATTTTATTCATCCTACCATCAGACGAAAATATTCCCCATGAGTACGTTTTCTTTAATAGAGGAGTTAGACATAGGTAGACATAATGAGTCCATTCACTACTCTGAGATCCTCATACGTTAAAATAATGTCATCTGCGAGGAACAAGATTGGAATTCAAAATGCGTCCTTGGGCTTAAATTAATCCCTTTTCTAGAGCTACACTATTTCAAGGGAGCAATTTTTTGTATTAGCAGTGTGAATAGGCCTAATGAATCAACAGTAATTACGGAGAGGAAGAGGCCTATTCTTCCCCTCGATATTAAAGGCATTGATCCTGTTGTTATGTATATTTTTTCATTTATTTATTCATTCATTCTTTTTTTTTTTCTACATGGTGACTATAGTTCGTCCTCCGTCCTTAACGTGGCGTTGATTCTCGTTCTTTTGCAGCTTATTTCCCGAGGCTCAGTGGAAAAATCAGACAGTACTACGGCTCCATATCCTTTCCATAGCACTTCTTCGTGACTGGCACCAAATCCAATTGTCAATCGCTTGTTACAGCTCAGCGTTCATGATGGAGAGATGGCAATTTTAGGTCAAGTTAAAACGTTCAGAGTAGGCTATAGAAAAAAAATGAATGTATGTTATAGGTCTTCGTGACTAGCACCATATTCTATTTTGAATCTCTAGTTAAAATTCAGGATTCAAATGGGCAGGTGACAAGTTTAGGTCAAGTTAAAGTAATCAAAGCATAGGAAAATAAAGGTGAAAATGTATTATATGCCACAGCACTTTCCTTTAATCGAAATGTTGTTATATTTTACGGCTGAAAAACACCTTGATCATGAAACTTCCTATGCATACATAATAAGCTTCCCTAACTTGCTGAGTTTAATGTCACTCCCTCATACTTCTGGGGAAAAATTCTAAAACTTTGAGCATCGTCATTAACCTGGCGAGACTTCGGAAAGTGGGTTATCTTCACGCCTAACTTATCGCGTGTAAATACTTCATCTTATTAACTTCCTATCAGCGGTATTCTCGTCGGTTAAAAAAGCTCCCTAACACCTCTCCGTAACCAGTTTATTTTTCTTATTACACCTTTCCTTTTGCGTGTAAATACTTCATCTTATTAACTTCCCATCAGCCGTATTCTCGTCAGTTAAAGAAGCTCCGTAACACCTCTTCGTAAGCAGTTTATTTTTCTTATTACACCTTGCCCTTCACTGTTGTGTTAGTTAAATCACTCCGATATCACCATATTCTGCATAAATAGCGTACAAAACGAGATTAGTCAGCCGTTTCTAAATGTAAATCGGTAAGGAAAATGTGTTAGGGAGCTTTCTTAACCGCCTGAGATCCTTGCAAGACATCATGGGGCGGCCAGTACGAGATGGGGCACAGTAGTTCATAATATGTTTCGTAGTAACTATTATTCAGCGATTTATTATCCATTCTGTACCTTGACATTCTCTCATTCATATCGTTTTAATATTTACATAGTTTGCACCAATAACGTACAAGATGATACTGAGTGATAATGTTCAGAATAAATCCCTAAGAGAGAGATGTTACGGAATTACATAGTTTCTTTACTCCCTCAAATCCACCCCTGGCTAGTGAGAAATCGACGCCAGGACCTCACACCGAGGGAAGGTCTCTTGCCTATACTCCTTTTACTGTAACTTGGTCTAAAAACTGTCACCTCTCCATCATGTATGCTACTTGTAAGAACACATTAGCACTAGATTATGATGCCTGTTACTAGGAAATGCAATGGAAAAGGCATAAAGGTGTGTTTTTCCGCCACAGAGTTACGAGAAATAAGCTGTAATAGAACGAAAAAATGTGCCAAGTTAAAGTAAAATGAGTACAGAGTTAAGATGGAAGTTTCAGGCTATGCTGGGCTGTAGAAGCTGAGTGTCATGGTTGACTGTCAATGTTAGTCTGGTCAAGCATCCATCTCCCACCATAATCCGTTCTTCCCCATTACGTAGTTTATACTCTATATCCTTGCCATTTTAGAGGCTTGTAATAAGGTTAGAATAGGCTTCTTTTTTTTTATACCCCTTCAGTACTAGGCATTTCCCAACCTGAATATAATCGTTTGGAAGTAAAATATATCAACTATAAAATTACCTTAGCGACCTGAACGGACTTGGCACTGCATAACAGATATTCGTGTGGTGTTGAATCCTAACCACGACGTCCCTTCAGTCAGGAACAGGGGCAGTGGGTGGGCAGGAACTATGGCGAGAATACAGTCCCTTCACCGTGTCTCGTTAGAATTTCAACATGCTTTGTGTGGCTTGGATCTGGTCCATATTATATTTACCTCCCCTCGACATATTATATTTACTTCCCTTGTCAACACTTCCTCTCCCTCCTCCCTCTTCTCTCTCTCTCTCTCTCTCTCTCTCTCTCTCTCTCTCTCTCTCTCTCTCTCTCTCTCTCTCTCTCTCTCTCTCTCTCTCGGATTTGGCCGTGTTAAAGGGACGTACTGAGTGAATGATCAAATCAAACATGCAAGGATATATAATGAAATGTGGCAAAACAAATCCGCAGACTTTACCCATTTTCCCGCGCTATGTGCGGACAATCTCCTTGAGTGCTAAAGATTTTTTTTTTTTTACATGTTTCATCCCCTGGGTAGGTCGGCGTTGTTTTAATTTGTCAGTTCTTTTGCTGCCTCATCTTTCAGATCTCGCTTCCTCACAGATATTTACAATGTTAAGCTTTCTTCTTGGCAGTTAGGTTTCCTGAGCCCCTCATACTTGTTCATATATACATTTTCATTAATATTCAAGTTCATTCTGCTTATTATGACGGTGGCGCTTAAGCAGAGAAGAACAATGAGAAAGGTACATGCTTAGAGCTTATTTGTCTGGTGTCTATAGCAGGTAAAAACGTCCCACCTCATTATGTATGCCACGTGAAACCATTTAGGCTAGAAATTTTGCCGTGGATTTCAGCTACTTATGTTAAATTACTTAGGTATACATTATTCACAGAAAAACACTGCAGAAAGATACACTCTATTCAAGACTAAAACTGGAAAATGGAGTTCAGAACTAATAGTGCTACATGGTACTGAGAATATTATACGACGAACTCCCTGGGAACAATACTGGGCAAGGCATAACTTCAACTCTCGAGGATGTAATTGGCAGGGTTTTGTAACAGTAACATTATATGCAGTATGTACCTTAATTATGTAGTTAGATTTGATAGACAGACAGCAGACAGACAGATATAGATAGATTGACGGATAGAAACAGATATTTTTATAGAAGAAATTTTATGCGGCCTGTGAAAAGACAGCGAATCGCCCCCATCCTTTTAGTTATCAGCCAGTTGCTTTGATCTCATTCATTCCAAAAGTTTTGAAATCTAACCCCTGTCACCAACACAGGCTTGTTCATGGCCACTCCACGGTGCTCTTTTAACATTCAGATTCTTGTTTATAATATATTTTGTGATATTGGTCTCATTTTGCTGTCGCTCAATGCGTGGTGAAAGCTTTTGGTGGAATCTGACTTCTTTTTTTCTTCTGCCCTCTTTCAGTTTTATGTCGTTCCATCTGTACCTTAATCTAATATTTTCTTTTTTATCGTTGGTTGATTCCTGATATACATAGCCATTGACTAAAAATACTGTTGTCAAAAGAGGTATTGTTCTTGTTTGTGCCCCTTCATCATATTATTCACTAGTTTTTCTTTTAACTCATAAAAATTTTCTTGCTCTATTCACACCGATAATTACTCCAGTATTCACCATTTTATCTACTTTCTGCTGAGGGTTCACAGTCTTTGTCCCTGGTTTGAAGTAATTACATCCAAGAGTTTTTTCCATAATTTTGCTTAGACACAGACAAACATACAAACGGACAAGCAAACTGACCTCATAACATAACGCCCTTGGCGGGAACATAGTTAACTCGTATTAGACTACAATCCCTAACCCCGTTCAGCTTGGTTGAGGGTAGGATGTAGGCAGCTTGGAGGTTTGATTTAGCTAGCAGTCAAGGAGATTCACTCTTAACCCATAACTACGGTTCATGCAATTACATATAACCACAACATAGAATTCAGGCTGTGAGAGTGGCCCAGTTTTGTCATTTGGAAAGAAATCGACCATAGTGACGACCACCTACCACTGTGTTGCGTCATTTTCGGTCTCGCCACTTGAAGCCAATTTGCACCGCCGTTTCCTCAGATTTTGCGTGCAGTTAATTACTTGTCGTGAATTCTGGCATGTTCATCAATTAACATTCCAACACGTAATACTGGCGAGTTGAAAATTTATCCTGTAATGGAATCCTGGCTTTCATCTCTCGGCGTGAGAATGAGATCAAAGGTATTTAGAATCACCTTTGACAGGGCAACATATTATTGACAGTTTCAGCACTTTATTTTTTTTTCTTTTAATGTGGAGAGAGTGGGTGTGAGGAAGGTGGTGATAACGGTAAATATGAGCGAGTTTGAAGGTAGGAGGAGGCATAGTAGGTCAAGAAGAAGGTGGATAAATATAATAAGCGAGTGTGTAAGAAAGCAAGGTATGGAGGCTGATGAGGTTAGGGAACTGACAGTGGATCGAGCTGGTTGGTAGAATTCTGAACGGAGAACTGTTTGACAAAGGTTTAGCACCCCTTCCCCACCTCTTCGGACTCACTCTAGCTGATAGGTGATATGAAGTGCATAAATGTGGATGGCTATGCAATGTTGTGGAGTCAGGATTCCAGAGACCTAAATGATGAGTGAATGTAAGTGTGGATTATTTTTGCCGGTATACTTTTGATTAGTTTCTTCTTCTAAAAGACTTTTTCTTGTTCTATTAACCCTACCATGTCCCATCCTTAGGTGGGAAAAGAGGTATGGATGATGATGATGAGTATGATGATGATGATGATGATGATGATGATGATGATGATGATGAGTGCAATAAAATGGTGTGGAAGCTAATTCATCAGCTTCCATTGTGGATAAAGATGATATTGAGAGAGACGCACGTGACAAGAGCAGCAGCCCCTTCCTAAGTTAGCAGTGGACGGAATACCCTCGATCAGAGAGGATTAATCAAGCACGTTTTTGTGTGGAGGATTTTGCCTGAGAAATGAAACCAAGAAATTCAAAAGCTTGGAAGGTGTGCAAGTGGATGGATGTGTGGCACTTTGCACTGGATAGTCTGGTGATAGTTTTATTTTTGTGCATGCTTATAACCATAGTTGGGTCGGTGCTAGAGAGGGATACCATCACGTGATGGCTCCGATATGACTGGATGGTGGATCTGCTCGGTATTACAGCTATCTCTCATTGCTGTTCCTGTACCCCGAAAGGAAAATGGTGGCACGTGGAAGGAGGACAACTTGTGCCTGGCTTTTTACTAGTACTGCTGCTGAAAATAATAATAATAATAATAATAATAATAATAATAATAATAATAATGATAATAATAATAATAATAATAATAATAACAATAATAATAATAACAATAATAATAATAATAATAATAATAATAATAATGATAATACTGCTGCTCCTGCTGCTGTTGCTGCTGCAGCCCCGAAAAGCAGCAAGATCGAGGAAACCGTCAGAGAGAAAGAGAGAGGCAGACCGAACCAGATCGAGACCGAGACCTAGAGACCTTGGACAGTAAGAGAGAGTGATGGTGGTCGGCCCCTGTGTGTACTGGTTGCTTCACATTCCTCCTCCGCCTCCCTTTTTGCCAGGCTCCTGATTCAATTTGGGGGAGGCAGGGTGGCGCGAGAGATAAAGGTGCGCCAAGGAGAGAGAGAGAGAGAGAGAGAGAGAGAGAGAGAGAGAGAGAAACAACACCAGCTGGAAGGAGAAAAGCACAGGAAAGCATTTGTGGATAACTGAAAAACGATGATGTGCGTTGAAGAATGTAATTATTACTGTTTATTATTATTATTATTATTATTATTATTATTATTATTATTATTATTATTATTATTATGTTTTGACTTATTAAAATTTCAGTTCTGTTTTCACCCGACAGAGATCATTAACCCCTCCCAGCTCACTTAATAGCCACGTGCAGTCAGACTGGACGTCGACTGAACTATCATTCTTAGACTCGTCCTTCCCTCATCGAAATTCAGGCAGCCACGATTTAGTATTCAAGTAGTGAGGGTAGTCCAGTACCGTCAGATGAAAACATTAACAACTATTTTGAACGCTTAGACAGTTTCCATTTCCAGTTGCTCAAGTAAACTATAAAGATGTATTTGGAGTACCACTGCTACTTTTTTTTTATATCTCTTAAGAAAAAAATGATATTGGAGAGGCAAGTGAAGGCTATTTAATATCTTCACAGTTCGAAAAGCCTCTCCCAAGCTTAATAAATCTGATTCACATAGTTTGTACGTAGCAAGAACACACACACACACACACACACACACACACACACACACACACACACACACACACACACACACACACACACACACACACACACACACACACACACACACACACACACACACACACACACACACACACACACACACACACACACACACACACACACACACACACACACACACACACACACACACACACACACACACACACACACACACACACACACACACACACACACACACACACACACACACACACACACACACACACACACACACACACACACACACACACACACACACACACACACACACACACACACACACACACACACACACACACACACACACACACACACACACACACACACACACACACACACACACACACACACACACACACACACACACAAGACAGCAGAATCAAGAGGTCAGCACCAATCGTGTCCACCTTCCCTCGTCTTGAAAGCGTCCATCCCTCAGAAAAAGTATCTCGTCTCTTATAGTAATTAGCATTTTGAAACATTAAAGAAATATAGGTACAATATATGGGGGCCTCTCCTTCATCATTCCTTCATGGTTGTGCAAATACCATTCTCGGTACTTTTTAGGATTTTATAAATATACAGACTAAAGAAAAGAAGGATGTTATTATGAACTGAGGTACCAGCGTAAAAAAACATGTATTTAGAAGAATTTGCTCTCTTCCAGAACAATTGAAACCCGTTGTCATTTACCATAAACATATCTCACCTTATTGATCCATTCACTCGAGCTCTTTAAGTTGTACTCTGTGGCCTCACTTATTGGCTATCTGCCTGGTGTTTATTTACTTCTCCTTCACCAAGACATTTAATCCCTATTCTTCTTGGCAAAGGAGGCTTCTTAGCACCTTCTTCTTGGAGGTTTATTTTGCGTACTCCATCATAGTATACTTTAAAAAGCTGTTTATATCGTTTTATTATAGATGTCGTTCTCATCAGAATATACAAAAGGATACTGTGGTGTAATGTAAAGAACTAATCGGTAAGGAAATGGTGTCACGAAATCTCCAAAGTCACACAGAGTACGGATCCAAGACTTCCTGATGTATGAATGCTACTATGACCACTTGAGAAAACCTTGTCACGTCAGGGATACAATCTACCTATCTATAGCCAGACGCCTTAGTCCAGGAAAGGATAACCGTAAATAAATGACCCTCATATCATTCTGCCCTCTGCCATTAGGATGCCTCCTCCCCGGCTCACACCTTTCTCACTCGTATACTTCGCCACCTAATCCCGCAATCTCCCCCTTCCCCTCCCCATTTGCCCTCTCCACCTCACTTACATAAGCTCTCCCTGTCAATCTCTCATTCTCCATTCTCTCCACAATGCCAAACCACCTCAAAATCCTTCCCCTAAAGCTTTCCAGCCCATCCACATCAGTGCCACAACGCTCCTGCACGTCCTCATTAATTTTGTCAGCCTGTCTTTCCACGTAATAACAGATGGCCCTTTATTCTGTGGCAGCTCATAGATGAAGTGCTTTTGCTTTTAATGAACATTTTGAATATATTACGATCACCAAATTACCCCAAGCGACATGTACGTGCTTAACCTAGAATTATTGTAATGCTCTGTTATGTAGATGTTGAAGCTGGAAGAGTAATGGTGCAAAGTCATGGTGCAACTAATGTGACAATACTAATGCAACAAATTACTGCTAAACGCCTTCAATCCAATTACGTTTGTTTATTATTAGCTCCCCGTACCTAAATGTGAGGAACTACTATATTTCCTCCATTTCTTCCATCTTCCATCCTTCTTCCAAACGCTTTTTGAATTTTGAGCCATTCCTTCATTACTTCATCAATTCACCTTAGACTTGGCACAGTCTTTCCTTAGTCCAATTGCTTCAGACAAATTTTCTATCTATTTTTATTATATTTAGGACCTTTAAAGAGACTTATAGAGTCGAACTCTTACCATATAACACGCAAATTTTGAGATCCTGTGTTTTTGTATGTTCATTAATCACTATGGAAATTTGTACAGAAGTATGTCAGTTTATTGTTGCTACGTGGAGACCATTCTGCATTCCCCTGGGCATATTGACAACTGGAAATGTCGAACTCTGTTTCTCTCCCACCCAACATTTCCACTTGTCACAATGGATTAACTACATATTGGAAATCTTGCTGTATTTTTTTTAAGTGCAATGACGATTTTATGGAGAGGTTAGATGTGACCTTCATTAATCTCTTTTACTGCGGCATGTTAAATAAAACCTTCATTAAATCCCCCTAACTACTAAGGCATTTTCCTAAGTAAATGAAATAGTGGTAGGTGAATCAAAATATAAAATGATGCCACCGTATAGAAGGAGTTGAGAATACGTGATGGCTTGAGTACTTATGCAGCGATATTTTCCCATTTTTCCATTCCTGGCGTGATTGGCTGGTGTCATAAATATCAAGCTAAGTTACAGTATTATCTTAACATTTTTCCCGCACTGTTAACCTGAAATATTTTACTTTAACAACTTCAGGCCTAATGTTTATTTTCACAGAGAGGCTTTTCAAACTGGGAATTGTAAAAACATACTTAAAAGTCATGTAATTACAGGTACTAACAACGAATACCACACTCAATTGCCACCAATTTTATTCTCGTGACATCTTTCGTTAGACTCTTTGGCCTGTATTCTTGTAGGTTAAGGAAGCTCCCTAACACCTTTTCCTAAGTGATTTAGTTTGCCTATTGCGCCTAGATGTCCAGTTGTGCGTTACACAAATCCTACTAAAATTATCATACTCTGCATAAACAACCTGCAAAATGATATTAACCAGCCATATCCAAAAATGTATCTAAGGAAGAGGTTTTAGGGATCATCCTTAACCAACGGGGAAACAGGGCAATGTGAACTGGAGAGGTTAGTTTGTTTGTTTTTTTATAAATAAAAGAAGGAACCAAAGGCCACAAGAAGGTTCCCTCCAAGAAAAATAAGAAGACAGGAGACAACCAATACAAGATACGGCTGTTATCTACCATTCCTGTATTAGGGTGTTCTCAGAACATAAAATAATAGACACTTTTTTAGGATGATAAATATCTTTCAAGGGATATATAGAATTAGAGCAGTTTGATATTACATTCCTCAACCATTTCACTGCATAGTTGGCTCTTAAGCTGTATGAAATCGGGTGGAAGCAGCGTGAATTAAGCTTAAATCAGGTCCACTTGCTAAAGAGATTATTCTTAATGGAGAGGTTAGGTCTGGCCCTCATCAACCACTGTATTACGCGGGTGTTCTCCTAAGCTGAATAATATCGTATAATATCGAACGGTAAAGGCGAGAAAAAAAAAAAAAAACAGAAATTACGTCCACATGCTGATAATATAAACCCATTCAATCCGATGACGAATTTCTTAATGAGGCTAACATTGAGCGATTTTACTAAACTCTGAAAGACTGGAAAATCCTGAGGTTTTGAAAATCTTTCCTGAACTGTATAAAATCATCTGAAAGTGATATTGGTATACTGAAAATTTAGTTCTCTCGCTGACTAGATTAATATTCACTAGAAATGGTGGTATTACCGTGTTAGCCGGAGGGTGAAGCTGCTGTCAGGAGCCGGCCAGGGAATAATGTAGTGACCCTAATTATGTTATCCTGCTGCTCTTGACTAATTCATTAATGGTAAATAATAGTAAGTATTTAATAATGGTAAGTTATAGAAAATATTTAATACGGAGGAGTGGTAATTGATAATAAATGAGGATAGGTGTACGTGGCAAAAAAGTATTCCTTGGTAATCAATTGTTAAATTGTAGGAAAGTTAAGTAATATTTCTTAACGCTATGTATGCTATGTATATAATACTATGTTGTTGTCCAGCTACTGCGGCATATCTGGCCAAGCAGACTGATCAGCCGCAGAAGTAATATATATATATATATATATATATTACTCCCCCTCCCAAGTACGCTGTCCAAAAGTATGCGGGTTCGAAGTACGCGGGCGAATTAACTGAAACCAAAATATCGAAAATAGGCGGTTTTTCAAAGTACACGGGCTTCTTAGCAACCTGAGGTCAACGAAATTGACGGGCTAGTCCCCAAGTAGAAAAAGATCTACCAGAATCACATCAATCCTATGCGCCAAGCTAGAATCACAGCCTTCTTCAAGTAACGTTCACCTGCCGTGGCAGACCCTGGTACCGGGCAGTCTGGTGAATCTGGCGGCGGGCCGTCTGGTGTCGTGTCGTCTGGTGTGTCTGGTGGCATCCCTAATGCGGCCCCATCCCTTTTCAACAACTCATCTTCAGACAAATTTGGTGAATAGCCATCTAACTTATCCTTGGGGGTTGCCTTGGACCCCATCAACTGCCTTTGGACTGCATCAGAATTTCAGATGTTAACTTTGTGAGTTACATATTTAATCAATAAAATGCACAAGTGTACAAACCGAATAAATATTTCTATCATTATCCTAATGCATGTGTGTTTACGTTTATTTATCAATCCCAAGTACACGATATCCAAGTACGCGGCGCCTCCTTCGTACGTAATCCCAGCTTACTTATATAGATAGATAGAGATATAGATAGATAGATAAATACCCCCTCTATCCACTCCTCTTTCAATCATTCTGTACTTTTCCACTTAAACAGTACTCCCCCTCCATAAACACACACACACACACACACACACACACACACACACACACACAAATACTCTCTCTCTCTCTCTCTCTCTCTCTCTCTCTCTCTCTCTCTCTCTCTCTCTCTCTCTCTCTCTCTCTCTCTCTCTCTCTCTCTCTCTCTCTCTCTCTCTCCTTCTTCCTTTATCAATCCAGCCTCCACATCCCCTTCATATGTTCCACACTTCCCCCACTCCTTCCTTTCCTCGCTTCCATTATCCTTCTCGCCCAGGCACTCTCGCTCCTCTTTTGCTCCTCTAAGCCATCTTCACCATATCCTCCACCCTTTCATCTTCCCTTCTCCCTTCTTCGTGTCCCCTTGCACCACCCTTCGCCTCCCTCTCATCTTGCCAACCTCCATGCTTCTCAATCTCCCCCAGGCTTAAACTTTCATCCACTTTTTCAACGTATCCACATTCTTCCTCTTCCCCCTCCACCTCGTTCCTTCCCTTCGTCTTCCCTTCCCCCACTTTTATCTCTCTCCCCTTCCCTTTTCACCCTCCTACCGCACTATCTCTCTCCACTCTCTTTCCTTGCCTCTCCTCTCCCTCTCCATCCCACAAGCCTCATTCCTCTTCTCCTTTACCACCTCCCGTGTTTTCCTTCCACCTTTTCTCCCTCTCACCTACTCTCTCTCTCCCTCCCCTCTCACCTCCCTCTCCCCCCTCCACCTCCACCCCAATACTCCACCATCCCCCTCCCATACCACCTCGTATTCCCTCATCCTCATCAAACTGATCTTTTATTCATCCTTTTTCTCTACCGCATCGTCCTCCTTTCCACTACCCACCTCCTCTTCACCCCCTATCATTCGCATTCTCTCACTCCGTCTCACCCCATCTCCTCCTACCCCCCACCGCTCGCCTCCACCTTCTCCACCCCTTCATCTTCCTCTTTCACGTCTCCTCTTTCACGTCTCCTCATGCTCTTCTCCCTCTCCAACCACACAACCCCTCTCCTCCACTCACTTCACTCCCATAATACCGCCCTACCCTTCACTCCAGCAGCCTCACTCCCTCACCTCTCACCCTCAGTCATCATCATCATCATCATCATCATCATCATCATCCCATCTGCAGGCACAACACACTCATCATCACCACCACCATCATCTTCATCATCATCCCACCTGCAGGAACGAAGCACCCTCGTATTATCCATCGACACCAATCTGATTATTTCTCTTGGGGACACTGAGGGAGGCGGAAGAAGGAGAGACAATTCAGAAAGAGTGAGGAATAGGAGGGTCGTTGCTGAGTAGGAACAGACGGACTTAGAGATATTGCTTTTGTTTTCATTTATCTATTTATTGTGTGTTCGTCTGTTTTTGCTTAGGCCACTCGTTTCATGATATACTTTGGGGCAATGCATATACAGTATAGATAGATAGATAGATAGATATAGATAGATAGATAGATAGATAGATTTATGTGTGTGTGTGGACAGATAGATAGATAGACAGATGGATAGATAGATAGATTTAGACGAACAAAAAGACAGAAAAGCAGGCAGGCCGACAGACAAATAAGGCAGGGACAGAAATGTAAAGAGATCATTTTTTGTGTAGACCACTCAAAACAGGATGTAGGGAAATAAATCGACATAAGAAAAATAGCTTTGGATTATTTCACACTATGCAAGAAAACAAACATTTATTCAAAATTTTTTAATAGATGGAGGGATGGAAAAAGTGCTGAAACAAGAGACTTAAAAAACACAGAAACAAGAGAGCACGTGGAATGGGAGGAGATTTAGAGTGCTATACCCATCACCACACTCCACACTGTACCCACAAAAACCTGCCTCTCTAGTTCCTCCCCTCCTTCTTACCACCATCCTAACCAAACCCCTGCCTTCCCGATACCCCTGCCTTCCCCAGACCTCTGCCTTCCCCACTCCCCTTCCTTCCCCCATACCCCTGCCTTCCCCACACCCCTGCCTTCTCCATACCCCTGTACGTGCCATCATTTGAACCCCTGGGTCATCCCTGCATAACTGATGGTGTCAAGTATTGCTGCAGAATAGTAACATCACCCTCCCCCTAACTCCTCTCTCTCTCTCTCTCTCTCTCTCTCTCTCTCTCTCTCTCTCTCTCTCTCTCTCTCTCTCTCTCATACACACACACTCCAGCCTTAACCCCGAGTGGGCAATAACTCTGGCCCTTCTCCTGCAGTTCATTCCCCCGGTGTGACTCTGGCAAGTGTTTTGGTGTCAGGTGGGTAAATTACCTTTTCTGGCACCAGGTACGAGTCTCTTAACCCACTTCGCTACCGTGACCTCCTCCTGCAATTTACTGTGTTTTCCATGTCTTTTTCTCTCTTTTCTTATTCTTTTCAATATCTTAATTCTTTTTTTTCTTGTTTTTTATATATTATCTAACTGCTTTTTCATGATTTTTTTTTATTTTTTTTTTTTTTTTTTTTTTAGGTTCAGTTTACCTCAGGTTAAGTGAGCATTTTCGAGTTGGAGGGTTCAGTACAGTCTTCTCCTTGTGTGTGTGTGTGTGTGTGTGTGTGTGTGTGTGTGTGTGTGTGTGTGTGTGTGTGTGTGTGTGTGTGTGTGTGTGTAGAGAGAGAGAGAGATAGAGAGACAGAGACAGAGAAACAGATAGACAGTGATAAATCAGTAACAGATATATATTTATGTATAAAATGGCATCGGTTATAATTGCTTATAAGGATGATTCTAGAGTAAAATATAATAAGAATACTGGATTATCGATGGAGACCCAAAATCACTGTAACTATAATCTAGGTCTCACTGTAACACAAGGAATTTTCACTTCATTAATACCCTTACGCTTGAAGAATCGCACTGAACTAAATGAAGAAACTCTATGGCACAATGAAAACAGTAGAAGCGGAGAGAACCAAGCAGTCATGACAACCTGTGGCCTTTGATTCCTTCTTCCTTGCATAAAACACACACACACACACACACACACCTCACAGCAAAACATAACCACACACCACCTGCTCAATCCTGCATGAAACAAGTCCACCAAGACACTGAGCATATCATTAAGAATTTTTCCAGTTATTCTCAGCACGGTCAGAGTAGCTATAAATTCAGGTGCCCAGTGGATAAGTTAGGTTAGCTTAGGTTAGGTCAGGTTAACACATTCGTCTGTCACACGTGGATTCATTTATACCAAACCTTAAAATATATATAGCATCCTCCTTCGTGCTTTTGCTGTCATGTATCTGTGAGCTTTAAAATGACTAAGGACAGTATTTTCACTGATCACAATGCATCACTTATGCCTCAGAGGGTCGTATTCTAACTGACATTGCGGATTTCGTAACGGCATTTCGTTTGTGATTCATTCTGCACATTCCACCTGAGTACCCTCTTGTATGTTACCAGTACAAACTCTGTCATTATTACAAGGACTTAAAACAGTACAGTAAATACAAAAATGTTAAGGTGGCACGTGCAAAATAAATCGCTAGGAGAAAGAGTGCAGCGATTCCTGTCTTACCACCGTGAGTATGAACCAGACAGACAGTGACTTTTGCGTGAATGACCAAATACATTACTGGCCAATGTGCAAGATATCCAGTATATATACGTAATAGGGAAACTTTTGTGTCTTAGTTGGGAGGTAGTTTGCTCATGACCCCTTCAGGCTAAGAACGTCATATTTTTCTTATTCATTTATTTACCTAAAGACTCTCTCTCTCTCTCTCTCTCTCTCTCTCTCTCTCTCTCTCTCTCTCTCTCACACACACATACAGGAGACGACTGGTAGTGAAATGATAACAGATATCAATATCCGACTTCTCCAGCTCTAACATCTTTCCATACATAAGGCTTCAAGAAACTGTAATAATTAAAAAAAAAAAAAAAAAACCCTCGTCGTGAAGGGGTTAAAAAATATTGCCCCTCTACACCTGCACCTACACCCCTGCCAGAAGATGGAGGAGTTGGAAATGGCTGGTGCAGGAAAAATAGAAACTCGTAAATCCCCGCCAATTTACGAGCTTTGTAAATGTATTCACGCATAGATCTAGAGCCACGCATTCTCTCTCTCTCTCTCTCTCTCTCTCTCTCTCTCTCTCTCTCTCTGGATTTCCTTTTACATGTTTTCGAAGTGGCCTTAAGCTACTCCGGCCAGGGCTTGTTTACGTGGGTTCTTGGGCTTTTGTGTCCTGGCTTGCTACTTGAAGACGAAGCACGTTTTGCCGCGGTGACGTCTCTCTCTCTCTCTCTCTCTCTCTCTCTCTCTCTCTCTCTCTCTCTCTCTCTCTCTCTCTCTCTCTCTCTCTCTCTCTCTCTCGATTGTTGCTTCCTCCACACGATTCTGTTTAACTTAAGGAGAGTTTTCGAACTGAGTGAAGTATAATTACTCTTTACTGACCTTTGTGACATACATGCAACTCTCCTTTCCCTGTACGGTCTGTGAAATTATTGTAATGAAAGTAAATGTGACTAATAAAACCAAAAAGAGAAAAAAGAAAAACTGTAATTGAGCCACAGAATACTAAGCCTTTTTCCTCTGTTTAGCTTAACCAGATTATATTGCCTTTGACACAGTTTCCAGGCAGTATATCAAATTCTTTCTAGCCTTTACTGCGCATAAACAGTAGCTTGCAGAATGATCCTGGGATGTTAGATTACATTAATGGGATCGAGAGTTGCTGTGTGCGACAGTGGAGGACTGAGTGACTGTCTGCAGGTAATAGAGTGACGTACAGTGTTTTTAGTATAATATTGCTACTGCCTGTAGTATTTCACTCAGGTTGAGACCCCCATCCCCACCTCAATGAGGCGTTCATAAAGTATGTGGCTAACCTCACAGTCCGACCAGTCTCTCCGAAACTAAATAAAACTCCGCGAAGATGACACGAGTAAAATAAACTCGTCCTCACCTTCGCGGTGACTGGATGGTTAGCGTAGTTGACTTGTGTGGGAAGCTGGCGTCACTTGACTCAGGTGTCCATCCACCCTTTGGTATTGGTAGGTAAAATGAGTACCTGTAGTAACACCCTGGGGAAGTAACTGTGGTAACCTGGACGATGCAGTGGCCTTGTATCCCAGGATACTGAGTGAGTAACCTGCCACAGGCTCAAAGGTCCATGTCAAGGAGATGAGCACCGCTGCCAAGCGCCTCATGGCGTATGCCCCCATCTTTATCTTTACCTCACAATAAATCGGTTAATGTCCATGTATGCAGCTATAGTACGCATACAGGAAATGTTAGACAGCTTATACTAATAATTTAAAGTCAAAGGGCTAAAAATATTTTTATTAGCTTTCGTATGCTAATAATTTATCACTGTGAAAAATATTAGTAGTAATAAGTTTTGTATACTACTAATTTAAACTGTGAGGTCGAGAACTGTCATTATTATTCTCTTATCTTTATTTCTCAGGGATGAAGAAGGGGAGAAAATTACATTAGCATAGAGCACGGGCCAGGGTAGTCAACAAGGATTATTAAAGGAAGGGCTATATGAATATCTTGAAATTGCCTCTCTGTTCTCTTGTTTTTGTTTTTTCTTGGAGGGAAAAGTTTTGCCGGCTCCTGGCCTTTGGTTCCTTCTTCCTTGCATAAAAGAAAATCTATGAGAGGAGGATCAACACCGCATGAAGTATTCTCGTGCGGTTAGGAGGTTGCTAACACCTCTTCCTTATCGATTTATTTCTGATTCTGCCTCGTTACTATATTCTTGTGTGTTAGGAAGCTTACAAACACCTCTTCTTTACCGGTTTATTTCTGATTCTGCTCCGTTACTATATTCCTGTGTATTATTCATGCAGATTAAAAAAGATATATAAAGCAAGAAAGAGGACATTATTGGGTAGTTTGGAAACTAAATCGCCAAAGAAGAAATGATAGGGAGCCTCCTTGATCAACGAGAATACGAACCAAATGTTTCAGTAGTCTAAGGGTGATATCCTAGGTTACATAGTAGGTTTCTTGGTACCTTTCATTAAGCGATTTATTCTGCACCTTCCTCAGTAGCCTCTTATATATCACTGATGCAGAATATGTCAGTTAAAATAAATAATGATGTAAACGGCATAGATGATGCTGTTCATCTATGTGCAAAATAAATCGCTTAGAAAACAGTGCTACGAAGCCTTCTGTGTGATTTAAAGTAGGAACCAAAGGATCATATTATACGCCGGCATTGTACACGTCGCAACACCTTTTTCTTGGCTGTTTATTAAGTTTATTACACTTTTATATCCCCATTAACGTTTTTTTTTTAATTATTATTATTATTTTTTTTTAGGATCGACATAGTTTGCATCGGTAATGGCAAAAAGGATAAAGCAGTGTAATGGGCAAAATAAATCACCAAAGAGGAAATGTTACGAAATCTTCAAAGTCGCTTAGAATACGACCTTTATTAGGAGGCAGAGTGCAGGTGTTAGAAGCATAAACTTAGAAATATTACTATTCCCCTCTTACTCTAATTTGGCCCAAAATTGCCACTTCTCCATAATGACCACTGGGTTCCAGCAATAGATTAGCACCAAAATATGATGCTAGTCACGAAGAAGTGCTAAAGAAAGGATGTAGAGCCACGTTATTGTCTTTTTTTTTGCCAATAAGGTGCGTGAAAACAAAGATAAAAGGATGAAATTTTGGGCCATGTGAAAGTGACAGAACTACAGTATGAGTACGCAAGTATGAAAAAAATGCTGGCAGGATGTTAAGTGTGAAGGTTGGTTGTTTAGGGCAGAAATATGAGCATAATATTGGTGGAGTAATGAGCATGGGGTAAATTATGTGTAGCAGAAGTATGAAAGAATTAATGCTGATAAGATAATGGTAGGAAAAGTATGAACATAGAATTACTGCTGATCAAGTAATGGTAGGAGAAGTATGACCATTGAATTACTGCTGATAAAGTAATGGTAGGAGAAGTATGAACAGAGAATTACTGCTGATAAGATAATGGTAGGAGAAGTATGACCATTGAATTACTGCTGATAAGATAATGGTAGGAGACGTATGAGCATTGAATTACTGCTAAGATAATGGTAGGAGAAGTATGACCATTGAATTACTGCTGATAAGATAATGGTAGGAGAAGTATGAGTATTAAACATGAAGGTAAATTATCAGGGTTAAACATATAATCCCTGAATTATTCCCATTGTAATTATAAAAGAGAAGGCAACTCGTCAGGGACAAAAATATGAGTATAGTGGATATCCCAATGTTATGAGTAAGAGACTGATTTTTGTGACACGATAAGTGGGGCACCCAATCACTTCCCCAAACTCAGCCATGCAGCCGTCGAATGGGCAGTGCAGGTCCCTATTCCAGTTGTCAGAGCGAACAGGCTGGAGTAGATAGTATTTTAGAAGCATTTTTTTTATAATTAACCTCAGCACTACAAAATATCCTTCCCAAAATGAATACTGTGATCGTGTGTACAATATCATGGAGTGGGCGAGAAAGTGCAGCCTACTCTGATCTTCTACACTGCCTAGCTGGCGGGGGAGAGGGGGGAAGGGGGGAAAAAGAGGGGAATGGGAGGGAAAGTGAGAAGGGGCAAGGAGAGGGAGAAGGGGAAGAGGTGAAAGGGAGGAAAAGGGATGGGGTTGGGAGAAGGGACGAAGAGAAAGGGAAGGGGGAAGGAACAGAAGGGAGACGGGGAAGGGAAGAGAGAGGAAGAGAGGGTAAGGAAGGTAAGGAAGAAGAGAGAAAGGAGGAGGGGGAGAGAGAAAGGAAGAGAGAGAAGTGAGGTCAGAGGGGAGAGAAAGGGAGGGGTAAGGGGAAAGGTGAGGAAGGTTTAAACAGGAAAGATGGCAGAGGCAAGCAGGGGATGGAAAGGAAGGGGGAGGAGAGGGGAAAGGGGAGAGATGGGTAGGACGGGGAGAAAGGGGTGAGAGAGGAGAGAGGAATGAGGAAGGAGACAGAAGGAGGAGTAGGGAGGAAGGGGCACAAAGCACAGCAAACAACAACATACTTAATGGTCCTCTCGGGGCTGTTACAGAGAAGACAGCGACTATTATATCTAAATCTGTGAGATAAGGGTGAGGAGATAAGGAAGCTAAGGGGGAGAGGTGGAAAGGAGAAAGGAGGGGAGGTGGAAAGGGGAAAGGAAGGGAGATGGAAAGGGGAAAGGAGGGGAGGTGGAAAGAGAAAAGGAGGAGAGGTCTGGAGAGGAGGGGGAAAGAGAGGGCCACTTAGGAGCAGCGGGGTTGATTTAGCCTCGGCCGCCAGGTAATGGACGAGAGCAATAAGCCCGCGAGGTGCCGGTCGATCCTCACCAGCCCGCTCTCTCTCAGCCTGCATCATCCCCATCCACGGCACAGGTCAGCCCGGCTTAGGCACAGGCAGGCAGACAGGAAGGGGAGGGGGAAGGTAGGCAGGACGGGAGAAAGGGAGGCAGACAGACAGGTAGTGAGGGAGGGAGGGAGGTTTTGTGAGAGGTAGGCAAGCACACAGGTAGGCAAGTCGGAAGGCAGGCAGGTAGGCAAAGCACGAAGCAGGCAGGTAAGCAGGCAGTCACTGAGTCAGGCAAGAAACCAGGTAGACAGATAGGAAGGCAGATTTCTCTAACATAATCTAGTTGGGCTTTTTTTACTGGTAGAGTCTAACTGAAGATAGGTTGGACTGCTAAATATGAGTTAGGTGTACATTAATATAAAGCAATTGCAATTTTCTTATTCTTCGTTTCTTTTCCAGAAGGATATAGAGTAGGTTGGCCTAGACAGGGCTAATATGGCCAGGCTAGCTCATGTATTAAAAAAAACAGTGGTCTTTATTACGTATTATTATAGCTTAGAGTGGGAAGGTGTGGACATGTTCCCAGTTTTCCTTTTTTAAATAATTTCGGGAGCATGCGATTATGATTGAGCATTTCCAGACTTCTTTATTAACTGAACACTATATTCTAAAATGTGCGAGATAAGTTGTTCACGTCTAACAATTACAGATCTTCCATAACACAGTGTCAAAAACTAAGGATTTTTTTGCCTCTTCGACCATTCATTTCTAACCCCATCAAGAAAATGACATGTAATATCTTGTCTTTTCTACGTATATCCAGACGATTTTGCTCAATTTAGGGAAGACTTTTTGAAATGAAGAAACTATATATAGCCTTCATGTACCCCTTCCCCATTTGCACAGTTTCCAATAAGGTTAAATAAAAGGTTAATAATACGGTCTATAGGTCATTCAATTTTAATGTCTCAAACGCTATATTGCAGAGGTGAGATGGCCAACAGTAGGATATATACGACTTAGAGAGGACCCGCCGCCTCCTGTGTGTACTGTGGGCTGGTGTGGTGTTGCATCTGTAATGGAACGGATATTGCAACGGAACTCCAACTGTGGCCTCTATCATCGCTGCACTTCATGGTTAGGTTAGGTGAGGTTAGACTGTGGTGTTAGGGTTAAGCTGGGATACGTTAGGTTAGGTTAGGTTGGGTGAGGCTAGGTTAGGTTAGGTGAGGTTAGATTGTGGTGTTAGGGATAAGCTGGGACACGTTAGGTTAGGTTAGGCTGGGTGAGGCTAGGTTAGGTTTGGTGAGGTGAAGTTAAGAGGTTAGATGTGGTTAAGTTAGTTAAGGTGAAGTTAGGTTAGGGTGATGGGATCAGGCTGAGACAGAGTAGGCTAGGTGAGGTTAAGCTGTGTTATATTAGGTTAGGTTAGATTAAATTAGGTTTGGGCCTGGTTTATTCTGAGTTTAACCAAATAACAAAATTCATCCAAAGAACAGAACACTTAAGAGGTGGTGGAGAGATGGCATTCAGTGTGGTGATGTGGAAATTGGAGAGGGGCCACTGTCTCCAATATGCATAGTAGGCTGGTGTTGGTGCTGTTTCAGTAATGGGCCGAATATTACCACAGAACTGCAGTGGTGAACTCTATCATTGCTATATTATTCGGTGACCCCCCTTGGATTATATACCCGTGAACTTTGTATTCCCTCTGCACATTGTTCTAGAGGAGGGAGACCGAGGAAGAGATGGAGAGACAAGGAGAAAATAGTATGTAAGAGGAGGGGATCGAGATTAAGGTGAAGAGAGAGATACTGTACGAGAATATGTAAGTAATGGATCAAGATGATATGGAAAGATAGAGTGTGTGTGTATGTCAGGCAGAGGGACCGAGATTAGGATAGAGGTAGGGTATGAGAGTATGCAAGGGAAAGAGAACGAGATAAAACGGAGAGAGATAGGGTGTAAGAGTATGTGGGAGAAGGGGACAGAGAACAAGACAAAGGGAGGGAGAAAAACATCAAGGTGGAGAGAGATAAAGTATGAGAGTATGTAAGAGAGAGGGACAGAGATCAAAGAGGAGAGAGATAGGTATGAGATTATATAAAGGCTGGTGCGTCGTAGAAGAAGGGCATATTCCGTGAGAATAATTTGCAATTTAGAGAGAAGCAGTGGTCTCCTTTATACACTGCAAGCTGATGAAGTGTCGCATCAGTAACGAGGATATTAACACATAACTGCATTCGTGGTCTCAATCATTATTACACTACACTGTTACCGGTATATTCCTAAGCCGACTGCTGCAGCATATACATATCCTCCTCTGGGTATACTCCTTTTGCTCTAACATGGCCTAAAATTGTAACCTCTTCATCTGTAGCAATAGATTAACACTAGACACTTTTGTTAGTCACAAGGAAGCGTTTTGGGAATCATGTAGAACTGTTGCATTGCCTTTTTCTGTCATTGATCTATGTGAAATAAACTGCAAAAGAATGAAAATTTGGACTTAGTTAAGATGAAGGAAAAACTACATAATCTCGCCCCTTCATCAGTGTTCTCGTAGTTTTAGGAGGCACTATGGCTTCTCTTCCTTAACAGATTATTTCTTACATATATATAAAACTGGTTAGTATCCCTTTGTATGTTCATCTTGTAAAATTATGTCAAAATAAGAATGACATTAATAAAACGGAAAGAAGTGGTTAGTTCTCAGCGCAAAATAAATCGCTAAGGGAGAAGTGCTTGCAAGTCTCCTAAGAACACATGATCTTATTTCTCCCATCATCTTGTTCTGGGAGTTCAAGGGCAGTGTGGAGAGAGATAAGGCCTGATAAACATGTAACTATAGTCCTTTTACCTTAACTTGGTCCAGATTTTTGTTCTTTTACAGCATATATGACGTACCTTAGTGGAAAAAATAGACAATACCATGGCTCTATATCCTTTCCATAGGACTTCTTCGTGACTAGCATCCGATTCTAGGGTTACTCTATTGTGACAACTCAGTATCCAAGCTGAAGAGTTGGCAATTTTAGGCCAGGTTAGAGAAGAAAGGGAATAAGTGAAATCGGTCGGGAAATTATTGGTCTAAAATTGGCTGGATATAAATAACTAAATGACAAAGGTACTTATGTAAAATATTAGTTGGTGGAAGCATATCATTCCCACTGGCAAGAAAGAGACAGACAGACAGAGACAGAGACAGACACAGACACAGACACAGACACAGACAGAGGCACAGACAGACAGAATCGGAGAGAATGTTTACACTATTAACAACCTTGGCCTGTAAAAAAATAAAAATAAAAAGGGAGTGAGTCTGAGAGGGAAATAAGATAAAAATCCATGTTTACTCCCAAGAAACTTCATATTGGGTCCACATTTTCTTCTTCCTGTCTTCCGCCTCCGGTCCAAGGTCTCTTTATTTTTTTTCATTATTTTTTTATCAGGGACAGTTCTGCTTGAGGCAACGCTGGAATTATTTTAGTTACTGTTAAATTACATAATGTGTTTTTTATTGCTGGAAGACATAATTTTGCCCCAGTTAAAGTGGGTTCAATATATATATATAATTAGGTGGCTAGATAAGCAGATTCATACATACATGCATACATACATATAGTCATAGATATAGATGTGGGAATAGACTTAGATACAGAGAGAGAGAGAGAGAGAGAGAGAGAGAGACAACACAGGAGTAGATATATTAATTTTGTAAACTAACTTATAGTCATGCCACCAACAAAATTATTTCACCATGATCCAATATACATTTTTTTAAACCAAACAATTACCAAGGTCCAATATAATTTATGATTTTAAAGTTCTGCCCGAAGTAATTTGTTATGACGAAAATTGCAGTTCACCTAAAAGTGAGTTATCAACTTTAGTCTATAAATGAGGTGTGTTTTGTAATATGTACCAAATTTCCATGGCAATTCTCTGTTAAATTACAGCTGGCTGGCTAAATAGAAGGGCTAAAGAGGATTCCAGTTATTTTTTCTCTAACTGTGGTTCAGGACTGTTGTGGAAAAAAGGGGGTAACTTTGGTCTGGGTTTTTCGTTGCCAGAGTTTATCCCTGAAATAAATGTTAAGGGAGAGATAATCGCTTTAAGAGGAGAGCTGTGGTGGGTTTGGGAGAAGGAGGAGGGGAGAGATGGAGTTAGTGGAGGGGGAGAGGAGAGATTGGGTTAGCAGAGGGGGAGGGGAGAGACTCGGTTAGTGGAAGGGGAGGGGAGAGACGGGGTTGGTGGAGGGAGAGGGAGAGATTGAGTTAGTGGAGGGGGAGGAGAGAGACTGGGTTAGTGGAAGGGGAGGGGAGGGATAGGGTTGGTGGAGAGGGAGGGGAGAGATTGGGTAGGTGGAAGGAGAGGGGAGAGGTAGAGATGGTGGAGGGGGAGGGGGAGAGATAGAGTTGGTGCAGGGGGAGAGGAGAGATAGGGTTGGTGTAGGGGGAGGGGAGAGATAGGTATTGGTGGATGGGGAGGGTGAGAGATAGAGTTGTGGAGGTGGGGAGATGATGAAGGGAAATTGTGAAGTTGGCTATGGCCGGTGGGGAGAAAGATGAGGAAGTGGTGGAGGAGGGGAGAGATGGGAAGGAGAGAGTTTGAAAAAGGGGGAGCCGAGGAGAGGGGAGGGAGAATATGATAAAAGTGATAGGAATGGTGAAGAGGTGGGACAGCGAAGGAAAGATCGGGAGAGGTGGGAGAATGGAGGGTTGGAGAGAGAGAGAGAGAGAGAGAGAGAGAGAGAAGGAAAGAAAGGAAAAGAAAAACATCGTCATGGGGTATCTCGACTTTGATAAATAAATAAGGCTCTTTCCTCTGATGAAATTTACAACTATATAAACAAACAATAAAGACACACAACTACTTCCATCTAAATAATTCACAGGAGTGCACTTTTGCAAAACACTTCCAAGTAATATACGAGTCGTTTTCCGGGGAACTATATCAACTTGAAGGTTTAGAAAAGAAAAAAAGTGTTCAAAAAGGAAGTCTCACTCACAGAAGAGGACAGAGCAAGCGGGCTTATTCATGAAAATGTAAAAATACGAGGGGTAACATTAGCATCAGGCCCACCCCATCATTTCCATATTCAAGAGGACGTGAACGGTGTATCATTCTGCGTCCCTGAGAGAGAGAGAGAGAGAGAGAGAGAGAGAGAGAGAGAGAGAGGGAGGGATTCCACTTTAGCTCTGGGGAGTAAAAGACAAATTACTCCCTTCCCACCCCACCCCGACTTTTTCCCCTTCCCTACCCTTTGCTTCACCCCCACATCACCTGCTCCACCTCCCCTCACTCCATAACCCCACACTCAAACCTATATTCCTTCCCCCACACTCATCACCATCTCCCCATCCCACCCGCACTGACCCCACCCTACTCCTCCCTCCCCCAGCCCCTCAAGCACTATCTCCCAGCCAATATCTCTCCACTGTCTTCCCGCCTTTATTTTCTCCCCCCCACACACATTACCCCTCATAGTCACTATTTACTCCAGCTCTCCCTCCCCCAGCATTAACCTCCTCTCCCCCGAAACACCTTCCCCAGTAACCCCACTACAACCCCTCTCCCTTTAAATCCACCTCCTCCCCCGATAACCCTACCTGTCTTCCCCTTATCCAATATCCTGCAAGCATCTCCCCCTCTCCCCCACTAATCTAGCTCAACACACTTCATTACCCTTACCCTCCTTCTCTTCACCCCTCCTATACCCCTACCCCTACCCTTACTTCAGTACACTGCCTTTTCCCGTACTCTCCCCCTCTTTACCCCTTCCTCACACGTACTCCAACCTCAGCACACTATGTATTCCCTTTCCCCCTCTCTTACCCCTTCTCACCCCCATCCCTACCTCATCACACTACTTTTTTCCCTCCCTTCCCCTCTTAACCTCATCCCACATCTAATCCAAGTCTTCTACTCCTTTCCCAACACAAAGAATCATCTCCATTCCCCCACATTCCCAATTAATCTCATTCTCAACCACTACCCTTTCCCCACACAAACACTTCCCTCACAATAACCTAGCCCACACCCTCTCCTCTTTCCCAACGACCCTCAAGCCTCTCCTTCCCCCTCTCCCAACTTCCCTCCCTTCCCCCAACCCCTTAACCACACCCTCCCTCCCACGCCCCCGGCCGGAATAACAAGACTACGTTAGTATTGATCACATCGGCCCGGATAATTACCTTAAGAGCATGAAGGCGATTTTCCTGGGGCGTTATTGAGCGTATCACCGGGCCGAACTGAGCGAAAATACTTGATCTTTTTTCCCCTGTGTTCCCAAAATTCATTGTCTGTTTCAAGCAAGCAAGGATTTAGGACGCAATTGCCCTAAACAGGAGGAAAATATTTATTATCCTTTTCTTTTGGGTTGAGCAAAAATACTTGATCATTTTTCTCTCTCTCCCCAAAAATCATCATCTGTTTGAAGCAAGCAAGGATAAAAGGAAGCAGTTGCCCTGAAGAGGAAGAAAATATTTAATAACATTTTCTTTTCAACAGTTGTCAATTAAGCTAAAAGAGGTAATAATTTTTCAGCAGCAAAAATACGAGGAAACTAATCATCATGTGAGGATTATTAGACATTATTTTTTAAACCCTTAATTAAGAGGAGTGTCTCATCCCAAATAAAACCTTTCACGAATCATTTCACCTTTTCATCTCGCTTTCCAGGTAATTTTTGATATAAATTGATTCAACAGTTACCACTCTAAATTTACGTCATTCTGGCCTCATTCACATCTCACTGCTGTACGTATCTTGTGTAATTGATGCTTTGCTTACTTCAGTTCTCATATTTCTATTTAATGTTACCTTTGTTAACTTGACTGTCATTATCGTTCCACGCTTTGTTGTATTGTTCAGAGCTGTGTATGTGTGTGTGTGTGTGTGTGTGTGTGTGTGTGTGTGTGTGTGTTAAAACTGACATGTTAAACCACACACACACACACACACACACACACACACACACACACACATACACACACATATTATATATATATATCCGTGAGGGAGAGAGAGAGAGAGAGAGCACCCCTGCTTAGCCACTCAGCCGTCCATATCCCCCCATGTGTGTTGACCTCACGGCATGAGAAAGAATGTTTATGTGTAGCTGTGTTTTGTGTGTGTGTGTGTGTGTGTGTGTGTGTGTGTGTGTGTGTGTGTGTGTGTGTGTGACAGAGAGACAGGTAGACAGACAGACAGACACACAGACAGACAGACAGAGAAAGAGAGAGACCTGCATAGCCACAATACCCACTCCCTCTTGTCGGACTCCCACTAGACCCTCCCTTCTACATTTGAACAACTTTCCCTCCCTCCTCCTCCTCCTCCTCCTCTTCCTCCTCCTCCTCCTCGTTCTTAAAGCCTTCCTCTCCTTCTTCTTTTTCCTCTTCTTCTTCTTCTCCTTCTTCTTGTCCCTCTCCTACTCCTCCTCCTCCTCCTCCTCTTCCTTTGACCTATTTAAAAAGGTCAACCCCTCGTGCATCTCATCACCAATTTCTGTCTGCTCTCTCTCTCTCTCTCTCTCTCTCTCTCTCTCTCTCTCTCTCTCTCTCTCTCTCTCTCTCTCTCTCTCTCTCTGCTTCAGTCTTTGTCTCTCTTCCGGTCTATGTCTCCTCCTGTAAACCAAGTTTGCTTTGTCTCGTTCCACACCATCTCTCCCTTTCAGTCTCTTTCCCTAGATCTCTCACTTGCCATGTCTCTCATATTTCGCCCTGCACCATCTCTCCCTTTCAGTCTCTGTCTCCCGCTTGATTATCTCGCTCTCTTTACATCTCTTTTCCGATTCTCTCCCCCTCTTTATTATCTCTCTCTACTCCATCACTCCCTTTCAGTCTTTGTCCTCCCTTTACCGAGTCTCTCCCTCCCTTATCTCCCACCATACCATCTCTCCTCCTCAGTCTCTATCTTCCGCTAGCCCTCACCCCCCTGACCGTCTCTCTCTCTCAGCTAACAGGCCCCAAATTAGGATCGACGAGGCCGTTCCTTTACGTTCCTGCGAAGTGGGTGGCTATATAAAGGGTAGGATTTCTTGATTTTTCCCAGTTTTACGATTCGCGGAAGTCCTGCGGTTTGTGTCCCTGGTTCTGCTCCAAAAAGGTCAAGTCGCAGCTCCTAATTTTGACCTCTGATTTGACTTTCGACCTGAGATTTGACCTTTGACCTTAGATTTGACTTTTGGTGTCTATACTGATTTTTGTCAGCGTCACCCCAAGACTTCCAATTATCGTGCTAAATTAGGTCATATCGCAATTTTGACCTCTAGCCTCGTGTGGGTTTATAGATAGATAGATAGATAGATAGATAGATAGATAGACAGGTAGATAGACAGATAGATAGACAGGTAGATATATGGATAGATAATTAATTAGATATATTATACAGGGTGTCCAGAGGGGAAAGGGCACAGCGTGGGAAAATAATAGATGAGGGAATTCTAAGCAAAAAGTATTATATCAGAATGAGTTAACCATTAATGAGCTAGAGGACCCGATGACTTTATGGATTAATTATGAGGGAGGCTATTATTTTGTACCTAAAAGATCGTCAGTAACTAGAGCTCTGTAACGCTTGAAATTTGGACCCACGTTGGTATATCAATTTCTTTTTTCCTTCTTCCTTTTATTTGGGTTTAGAAATTCTACATTTGTTACATTCCAGATTTATCCCCTTTCCTCGCTGGACACCCTATGTGTATCGTTCGCTTCTAAAGGGTTAAGTTCCAATTTTGACGTTGTAACCCCATTCACTAAAAAATACTTCCACTGTGCTGTAATGGGTTTCGGAGTTGCCTATTACAAACATGCCCCTTAACTCCTTCCCCATTCCCCAAAAGGAGGATGTTTGACGGAATGAGAAGGGAAACTTTAGCTAGCAGTCCATTTTATACGCTCCCAGAGATGCATGGAGCCACAACAACAACAGCAAGAGCAACAGTAGCCTCTGATTACAGCATGATGCTAGTGAAGAGAGTGATGATGATAAAATTGATGGTTTGATTAGAGTGATGCTGAAGATGGTGATAAACGTAATACTGATATTTAGTGACCAAAATAGATGATTGTGGTGATGACGCTGATAATAACAATGAAGACTGATAATTTTCCTGCTCATGATGACAATGGTGATGAAAATAACGATGGGGATGATGACAGACGCCTGGGAAGAAAGCGGCACATGAGAGTACACTGACCTACCTCTTCCAACACACGCCATCATCACCATCATCATCATCATCATCATCATCGCAAGTCCCGGTAGAGATATAGGCCTGATCTTCATTACTCTTGATGCTATTGATGATAATGATGATGAAGATGTTACTGACGTTGATGATAACGAATAGGATAACAAGAAGAGTAATAATGATGTAGATGTAATTTCCAGACTGCCTAGGGAACAACTACTACTACTACTACCTTCCTTGCTAGTATTAAGAGAGTGATGATGATAATGATGATGATGATGATGATGATGATGGGAGGAGGAGGAGGATAATAAAGACGGTGATGATGATGGTGATAAAAAAGGCGACAATGATGATGATGATAATGATGATGGTGTGATGTGAGTGGAGATGATTACAGAATGATGATGGTGCGATGTAAGTGAAGATGATTGCAGACGTTTATTGGATGAGGTAGGTAAGTCAGTGTACTCTCAGGTCTTGTTACAAAGATAAAGAGCTCGTTGTTCCTGCAGCTGTTGATGATAAAGTTAACGATTAAGACGATGTTGATGATGATGATGATGATGATGATAATGATGATGATGATAAGGAGGAGGTGGAGAATACTTAAAACGATGATGATGATGAAGAAAAATTACTGACATCATACCAACGATGAAAACAATGATGATGTATAATTGTAGCTGATAATGTCAACGCTGATAATATTAATACCATTACTACTAACGACAACGATGATGATGACGTATGTTAAAAGAGATAGATGGGTAGGCAGGTAGGTAGGTCAGTGTATTCTCAATTCCCTGGTACAAAGATAAACAGCCTCCTTCTTCCTGGCTGCTGTTGCTAATGATGGTAATGATAATGAAAATGACGATGGTGAAGACGTAATACGAAAGGTAGATAGGTAGGTATAAGTAAGTTGCCTCCTTCTACCCATCTGCTGTTCTGATGGTGATAATGATAGAAATGACGATGGAGAAGTGTGTAAGAAGATGTAGGTAGCTATGTAGGTCAGCTCATGCCCTGGTACAGAGATAAAGAGCCTCCTTCTTCTTCTTCTCTCCTGCCGTCTCCCCAAATGACAAACGATGGCGATTACACAGGCTTTTGTGTAAGGTGCTCATATGTTAGCCAGCTTTAAACCCATCCAAGAAAATGGATCTGTGTTCTTTCCTCAGCACCCCTTTTGTAGGATGAAGTATTTTGCATTTTACTTTTGCTATTGAGGTACGATTTTTTTGCAACGTAAGGGAAGGCATCTTGTAGTGAAAGAAGAAGCATATATAATTTCTTTAGACGGCAGTTACGCTCACATGACACACACAGATAACCAATGGATAAAAGTCACTTCTGAAAGCGAAAAATGTTGAGTATTTGGGGATCGAGGAAGGGGAAGTTGGATACTCTTGGTCTTCATTTACCTTCTACGGTGATGATGAGTGGAGTTGAGGATATTTGCTTCTCATATCCTTCTAAAAGACATCTACTTTAAAAGCATGTTTGCCAATAGAGCTTCATCAATACCAGATCAGGATATATATATTTAAGGTCATTTCACCGTACGCGACAGCTGAGAGACTGAATATGAATGTAGCCTGTGCGATTGATTTCTCCTGCTTTCTGGAGACACTGCACCAGAAAGTGCAACCTCGAACTTCAAATAATACATTAGAAAATTGTATTTTCTCCCACTGCGAGTCAACAAATAAAGCGCTCAGTTTACAGTTGAAATCAAGAAATATGTAGGCCATAAGCGAAGGCAGGCAAGGTGCACCAACTCCGGAGCACCCAGGAGACTTTAACAAACAAGGCCTGTCCGTGCCATCCCTTCCCTCCTTCCCTCCTTCCCTCCTTCCTTCCCTTCCTTCCCCTAAACCCTCCCCCCTCCCAGACTGACCCTTTCTGACCGGCCCCACTGAAGACATCCATCGGGCGGGCAATTTGGTGGAACTTTATCACCGTAAGTTATTTGGCCGCAGCAGCAGCCGCCACGTATGAGCACCTCACTTAATGGGCCTCCTGACCGCCCCTCCACCCCACTAACCCCGCCTCAAGTTTATTGCTGCTGGGGTTATGGAAAAAGGAGGAGGAGGAGGAGGAAGAGAAAGGGGAAGAAATCAGATAGTCATGGTGTCTAGGCCTGTAGTATAGTTCTCCAAGACTATCTATTATTGGTTAGGCTAGGAGAGGTTTAGTTAGGTTGTTTGGTATACGTTTTAAGGTCTAGGTTAGGTTAGGTGAAGTTATGCTGGATTAAGTATGGGTTAGCTGTTGGTGGCCAGAGATTATGTTTTCTTCACCTGATGGGGCTTTTTATCATGTCTTCCTTAGTGATTTATTTTACATTTTAAGGCTTTTTATATTTTTCATAATTATGTTATTACGGAAGCTTTGATAATGATAGTTTTCCTGCATCCTCCTTATCTCCAAGCCTATTTTCTGAATCCAACCTCATCCAATATTTAGATGGCAAAGAAGTCTGGGATGAAGCAGGTGATAGTTTTTATACTGATACGGAGTTATTAAGACCACATACAAGAATATAACAACGAATCAGATACACAAATACACTGTTAGGGAAGAGGTGTTTGGGAGCCTCTTCATCCAACGAGAATACTGCCTGAGTCTTCTGCAGATGCCAGTGTGCCTGTCCTGTCAACGCCTCCTTCCCTATTGATCCCACCATAACCAAACACCCGTATTCTCAGCCTGCTTCTTAGCCTCCATACCCTTGTAGATAGATAGATAGATAGATGGATGGATGGATGGATAGATAGATATAATAAAAATGTCAGTGTGCCTGTCCTGTCCTCGCCTCCTTCCCTATTGATCCCGCCATAACCAAACACCCGTATTCTCAGCCTGCTTCTTAGCCTCCATACCCTTATAGATAGATAGACGGATGGATGGATAGATAGATATAATATTGTCAGTGTGCCTATCCTGTCCTCGCCTCCCTATTGATCCAGCCATCACCAAACACCAAAACTGTCGGCCTACTTCTTAGGTTCCATGCCCGTATAGAGAGATACTGTAGAGAGAGAGAAGACAGACAAACAGAGAGATAGATCGATATAATAGACAGGTAAATAGAAATAGATGAATAACTAGATAATATTTTCCCTCGGAAGAATCGTACCTAACCCCATTCTTAGACGGGAAAGGATGGGTCACGATAATAATGATGATAATGACAGTGGTAGTGATGACGATGATGGCGATAAGGCACCATATATGTGATGGCTACCGGCAATTATATTCCAGTTGCCTTTAGAAGAATTATTTTTAACCAATCACCACATCCATGCAGTCCAAACTACAGAATTCATCTTTAACTCATGTACCAAACCCGCCCAGCCTCACCACCTCTCATCATCCATCCCTTCTGTTTGCACCCCTTTGCACACCCCTGCCAACATCCAACACCCCGGCTAAACTCTCTCTCTCTCTCTCTCTCTCTCTCTCTCTCTCTCTCTCTCTCTCTCTCTCTCTCTCTCTCTCTCTCTCTCTCTCTCTCTCTCTCTCTCTCTCTCTCTCTCTCTCTCTCTCTCTCTCTCTCTCTCTCTCTCTCTCTCTCTCTCTCTCTCTCTCTCTCTCTCTCTCACTCTCTCTG
>NC_136981.1:2634913-2672413 GCF_032717465.1 Coenobita brevimanus
TTCCATTATCTATCATTTCCTAAAGTTACGCCCTTTCCTCCTTGGACTTCTGTGTACAGTATTCAATCTCTTCAGCACTTACAGTCTTTCCTGGGTTGGATAATCTAGTGGCTAGATAAATAAAATGAAAGCAAAGTCATCTGGTTTCGAGAGGGTTTCTATATGCGATAGGCCTCTTGTAAAGAAGGAAGTTTTGGCAGTTATAGGGGATGCATATTTAATTTCATTCTTGCCTCCGTCAGACGATTTAATTCAGCTAAGGAGAGACTTTTCGAACTGGAGGAAATAGATGTAGTTTTTATTAACCCCTCTACCACTCGAGAGCTGCCTTATATTGGAGAAAACCACCTGAAAGTAAAAAGAAGAGAATGTAAAATACGTCAGTAAAGTGAGGGGATTGATGGAGATTTTTTTTTTCTCTCCAAATCCTTAAAAAAAAATCATTTCATGGTAGCAAGAATATATTATAGAAGTTTATGATACTGAAAGGGCTAAATCCTTCACTAGTAGGGTTATCTAAGCTGAATAGTCGTCAGTATGAAGCAAGACTAAATTAGAAAAATGCGACCCCAGATTGCAGGGGTCTCCATTGACCATTTCATTGAAACGTATCTCCTCAAAGCTTATATAGATAGTCTGGCAGTAAAAAGGAAAAATATATATATCAGATACATCGTTGTATAAAAAGGCTGAAACCTTCTTCTTTTTCTCTCACTGGCAGAGAGTGGAGTCACCTAAAGGGAATGTGCGTATATATTATTATTTTTTTTTAAAGCACGATTGGATCCTATTAATTTTTTCTAGGTAAGCGGCTTACAAATTCCAGCACCAACCCGATCTCATAAGCACCTTTGAGGATTTGCATAAAACTTGTGTACCAGGGTCGATCAAAACACGGGTACAGTAAATAATTTAATCTGATATTTTAACTCATGAATACAGAAACGTCCCTTCCAATCCCTGAATTGATCACGGATATAAATGGATAAAATTGAACCAACTGAAGTGTTCATAATGATCTGTGTTCAGTACCAAGCATTAAGATTTTTCTAATTACTGACGTTTAGGTGGTAACTTACACACTCAGTATATAAATTAGCCAGAGTTAGAGGAGCCTGTGGTGCAGTGGTCAGCGCATCCACCTCGCAAATGGAAGGAGGCGATTCCAGTTCTTGCGCTGGTCAGACTGCTAAGCACTGGTTGTTTCCTCCTTACCACCTCATTACGTATACGTCATTTACTGTGTATTTTCTTCATGTTCCTACCAGGCAGTTTTATTCAGCTTAGAAGAGACTTTTCGAACTGGAAGGACTAAACAGAACGGACCCTCCCCACAACTGTAGTTCATTCACTTTAACTTGGCCAAAATAGTCACCATTTTTGAAGCTTATTTCACGGAACTCATTGGCAGAAAAAGACAATGCTGTGGCTCTACATCCATTTCTGTAGCGCTTCGTGACTAGCATCATATTCAAGTGTCTATCTATTGCTATAACTCAGTCTTCTAGATGGAGGGATGGAAATTTTAGGCCAAGATATAGGTGAACAGGGTACAGAGATCGCTCCTAAGTTAAATTAATTAGGCAGATGTAACAATTAAAAAAGGTATACGTCATTGGGCTGAAGGGGTTAAATCATACAGGGCAATGGGAATTCAAATTACAATGAGAAAAATCGAATTGTTGACGTTCCATTCTTGCTCTTCCTTCATATGTTATTTTATATGAACTAAATGTTTGGCCAGTTCTCTCTCTCTCTCTCTCTCTCTCTCTCTCTCTCTCTCTCTCTCTCTCTCTCTCTCTCTCTCTCTCTCTCTCTCTCTCTCTCTCTCTCTCTCTCTCTCTCTCTCTCTCTTCCCCTTATCGTCCCCTACTCGTTCCCCAACTTAATCCTGTTTTCCTTTTCAGTATCAACACAGTCTTCAAAATTTGCTTTTACTCTCTCTCTCTCTCTCTCTCTCTCTCTCTCTCTCTCTCTATCTATCTATCTATCTATCTATCTATCTATCTATCTCTATCTCTATCTCTAACATCAGATGGTAATTTTGGGTCTAATTCTGATCAAAAACTCATAATTAACATGGGTCTAATTTTCAACCCTAATGGAGTTACAAATGACCCTATGGAGTAATTATGAGGGAGGCCATTTTCGCTCTAAGATCATCAATAACTAGCTCCGTGACGGCTTAGAACTGGACGCTAGTTGATATAGCATTATTAGCTTAAAATAAACCGCAGAAACTCATCCTAAAGATTCTGAAATTTCTCTAGGAACACTCTGAATAATCTATCTATATATCTCTTGCCAAACGCCTTCATCCCGTAAGGGGCGGCCACAAGCAAACCGCCTCCATGAATACTAAGGTGTATATTGTTGGCTTTATTAGTTCAATTATCCAGATATTTACAAAAGATTTTCGCCTCGACTGTGTGCTGTTTTGCTCGAACCAGCCGCTCCAGGCACCTTATAGCCTTTCGAAATCTGGCAACTCGGAGCTGCATTCCGTTTTGCAATTTAGTGAAATACCACTTACCTGCTCGCAAAATATTATTAATTTACAGCGCTCCAGCCACCATCACATGATACAGCCCGCGTTTGTGTTTCAACTAAATTTTTTTTGGGTGTTGGAGCATCCGGAAGGCTATTTATATTTCATGATGCAGATATTTTCTCGGCTCAAACAACTCGGTGCTATGTGTAAGCCCGGTAAAGCTGCTGCAAAATGTTTTCAAAGTAATATAATGTTTAGGATATTAAATTGCACATATGAGTACCGCGCATGTTGCAACTTGGATGGGTGATGAGATATTCAGCATCCAGCCAAGAGGAGGCGGATAGGAGGGATATGAATCAGTCATTGGGCAGGCTGGTCAAATGTACGAGTGAGGAATCGTTGCCTACTCTGTGTATGTGCTTTAAGTGAAGACTATTTCTGTCTGTCTATCTATCTATCTTTCTGTCTGTCTATCTATCTATTAAGGATTTGTTTATAAAATGTACCAAAATTAAAGCGCGTGCTGGAAAAACATGCAAGAAACTATGTAACAAGTTACCCTGTATTCACGTGAAATATGCGATAGATATGACTGACTAAAACAGTTATAGATAATTATGTAAGAGACAAGCCTCGCCAGAAAAGAAAACATCAGCAGGCTTTCCTAAAACGTTAGGACAAACGCCAAGGATACCAGAAACAAGACAAGGGCTAAAGTGAAAACAAATAAAAACGCAAGAGCAGAGGGCAGACCAAACGAGAAAGTTGAAGAAAACACGTCGACAAGAGAGAGAGAGAGGGAGAGAGAGAGAGAGAGAGAGAGAGAGAGAGAGAGAGAGAGAGGAGGGGGGAGGGAAGGGAAAGAAAAAAAATTGCTTGGAAGCTGACACGATGAAAAGGCCAAGGTGGGGGGCGTATGGAAATGGAGGGGGAAGGAATTCCAAAGGGCGGGAGAGACTGTGAGAGACCGTCGCTGGAGAGATGAAGGAAAAATGGGTGAGAGTATTTGAGGGGCTATTGACTCTGAGGAAATGGAAGGGAAGCCCGCGGCAAAGTGTATGGGGTAAGGAGGGCTTTGTCGACGGGTTGGAGGTGAGAAAGTGGGTTTTATCGAGGAGAGAGAGAGAGAGAGGGAGAGAGAGAGAGAGAGAAAGAGGGGGGGGGTTTGGGGCGGAAGAAGGAGTGAGTATGAGATGCGAGTGGAATGGTAAGAGGTTGGTTGGCTTGAGCGGTTTGAAGAAAGGTATGTATATGAAGAGACATTACTTAAGTTTTTTATAATCTGTACATGGAAGAAGGGTAGGGTAAGAGAGGCGAATGGAATATATGCATGTGGAGCGACTTTTACACTTTTCGTAGTGTGTGAAGTTAGTTAAGGGAAAGAAGAAGTGGGTAATAGATGCAAATGGAAATGTAGAATTGTCTGGGAAACGATAGCAAGATAGACTGGCTGGAAGAGACTGGCGGGATAGAACAGCTTTTAGTAATATTAAGCCTTTACTACGAATACGCCTTTCCTGCTTAATCTCTGCAGTATCCAGGCGATATTACTATTGGGCTTAATAGAAACTTTTCGAACATGAAAGTTTAAATACACTTTTACCTAGCCCTTCCCTCGTGCGTTGAGTAAAATCATGTGAAGGTGGAAATTATACCACTCCCCTCAAAAAACGGCATACTGTAGTAATAAAGGGGTTGAGGGCCTTTCTTTATTTGTTTTGCCTACTACGCTTTACTATACCGTCCTTTTCTGGACTCATGGAACAGTTACGTAAGTTATATTCTACCCCTATCAAACAGCTTTTAGAGAACCAATAGGTATGTTTCTATTTGCCTTCCCCTGTTTCTGTCTTTGGATAGTTACATTACTTACAACCTACTCTGCTTTAAACTGCCCCTATAGGACCAGTACGTATGTTGCTGTTTACTTTCCTTTGAACTCCTTTGCATGTCGACAGTTGGTAAGGAAAAGATACTTGGGAGCCTCCTCATACCACACACATACGCCCCCCCATGAAGTGTCAAGAGAGACAAATGTATGAGGACAAATGATAGGGATATTAGTCTTAGGAGGACACCAAGGAGATGAATGCGATGGGTTAGTAATGGAAGGGAAAGGTGATGGTGTCTTCTGGTTACGATGTATATGTGTGTGTGTGTGTGTGTGTGTGTGTGTAAGGAGTGAATCGACTTTACATATATATTTTTTGTATAAGAAGTAAATGTTGAAGACAATATTGATGCTAATTTTATATTCACTAATGACAGGAGTCCACAACAGCGCTCAGATTATGCCCTTAAACTGTGGACCTGATATTGCACACAGACACTAGAGTCGAGAATTATTTGGTTAAAGTTCTGAAATACCAAGAAAAGTTACTGATGATGGATAGCCGGCCAGGTTCCTTCCAAGGGCAGATAAAATATTCCCATTCTGTTCTGAAGTGGGATGTTCTTAAGGTGTATTTTACGCTTTACGTTTTGAAGTATCACAGAAAGGTGGTGATTGATCTCTGCAAGGTGTTTCGTCAGCATAACTGTAAAAATTAGTTAACCTTAATGCGAATACGTTTTTCTTTTTTTTTAATTCATTTGTTGATAGCTTAAGTTTTGTTCAACTGAGGAGAGGGACTTCGAACTGGGAAGTGAGGGTGGAGAAAATGTTATATCACATATAGCTTTCACTCCCCGTATCTTCCAGCGCTCTCTGCTAAAATCAATACAGTCGTCTGGAGGTAGCAGGAATATGCCATCAGATTAAACCTGAAGATTTAACCCACTAATGATCGGAAGTACTCTAGTATTATATTGCAACTAAAGCCATTTGATTTTTAGCTAAAAGTGAGCTAGCTATATGAGTCTGGAAAAATGTTAATAATGGTATCATTGACCCTCTCATGCCCTAAATAATTCTAGTATCCTTTCTTTAACCCTCTCATGCTCGGAACAACTCTAGCAATTTCTTCCAGCTAACGCCAGACGATTATTTTCTGCTGAGAATAAGCACAGGAGCCCAGTGTTAATAATGCAGCCATAAGATTCTCCACTCTTTATCTGTGCACGCGTTATGTGGCAGCATACGAGCCGTGAATATGTGGTGCTATAGGAGGCATTAGGAAGCGCTGTGGTCGTGGTCGTGTATTCAGTAGGTATATGAGCCAATTTTAACATGTATGGGCCTTTTTATATTTATTCTATCTATTCTCTTTCTATATATTTATTTTACACCTGCTACTCATTGGGTCACTTTTTATTGTTTTCTCTTGTGGTTTTCGTACGCATATCACGTGTTTTTACTGGTAATATCATACATGATATATTTACTTCGTTCAGTATTGTACTCATAAGTTTACAGAGCGATGGTATATAGATAGATAGATACAGATATAGATATAGATAGATAGATAGATGTATATGTATAGATAGATAGATAGATAGACAGATAGATAGATTCATCGACATTGTGGAAAGCAGAAAAAAAAAACGGGGTTTCAAGTAAGCGCCTTCAGTGAACTTCTAAAGCGTAATGCATAGCCGGTTTTACAGACGCATAAATTCCAAACGTGATAAGTGTCTACTTCATTGATATTGATGAGTGTTTTGTTCGTGCTGCTTAAATTACAAGACACACCACTGCACATCGATTTTACACTGCGTTGTCGATGATTTGGTTTGCACTAATTTGCATACCAATTTTGAAACCAGAGTTATATGATTAAAAACAGACACCATAATGATGTCCACAGACTTTCAATTTTTTTACTATATTTACTGAAGCTTGCGATGATGATAGAATATGGTCCGTATTCTCGTCAATTAAGGAAGCTCCCTAGCATGTTTTCCTTACCGATTTATTTTTGGATACGGATGGTTAATATCAATTTTTATGTTGTTTTTACTGAGTATGGTGGTAGTGGAAATATTTGAATGCCACGAAAAAGGATAGTAAGGAGAAATAAGCAAAATAAATCACTTAGGAAGAGGTGTTAAGGAGCTTCCGTGACCGACGAGAATAGGAGCCTAAGTTTTTTCCATTGACTGTATCTGTTGAGCCGTAGCATTGTATTTTTCTGCCACTGAGCAACGGAAATCAAGCTGAAAAAGAACGAAAATCTCAGCCTAATTAAAACGAATGATCTGAAGTTTACTGCGACAGATCCTTCGCCTGACTCATATTCCCTGCACTTTTCCTCGCAACATTAAGGAGTGAAAATCAAGTTGGATTTATATTACAGGTGATAAATAGTCAGGGTGCTCCATAAATAGAGCCCCACTATACTCTGACTTGGTAGCATCTTCCGTAATGCTGGGACGGCTCAATCTGCTGGCGAGGGCGTGTGCGTGGCAATAGGAGGAAGAAATTAATAGATGATACGGGGTAAATATTGATGGCTCTGACTGGGCCATATTCACAAAGCATAGAATCGCGTGACGGAAGAGAAGGGGAGCGATATACATGGATCACTCTGAGTTATATATCGGTTTCCTTTATTGCGTTTGTGTGTGTGTGAGAGAGAGCGAGAGAGAGCAGGTGATCACGTGCTAAGCAACCTTCATTTTTGTAAGTATTCATTAACTGAACAAAACTCTCTTGGTAAGTTTTTTTTAATGCAAGCTTTTTTTTTTTTTTTTTTTTTTGGGGGGGGGAGGAGTGTATGAATATCAGTAATTTTTCAGCACTTAAGCGGCGAGTCTCTGAAATGTAGCTCACGTTTGCACATTCAGAAAACTTCTTCGACAAGCCTTTATTATGAGACTTGAGAGAGCTCAGTAGGGCGAAACGTTGTCCTTTACTAAAAGCTTGTCCGCGAATATTCTCGTAACACTGGTCTCCAATTATCTTTGCCTAACCAAAAATCATTTCACCTAGCTAAATAGTACTGTACACTGTGTGACTTTCAGATTACTGAAGCACACACCCACTCACCCACCCACCCACCCACGCACACACACACACACACAAACACACACACACACCAGGGTTGTTATGATTTATATCGAATGATTTAAATCACCTGATGTAAATTCATTTAAATCCGAGTTAAAAAAAATCGTTAATTAAATCAAAGTTACTTTTACAAATAAATTATTTGGTTTTTGTTCTATACAGCTGAACAGACACACAATATGTAGCAAGCTGATTATCATAATTAGGCTTTGTTTATTTTGCACAATAATTCTAATGAATTTTATTTTTATAGGAGACTCTGGTCAAAGTATGCAACGAAAAATAGTGAAATTTTTTTAAAAAACAAAGGAAGAAAGGAAAGCGAAAAGCTATAAAATGAACTGCAGATTATTTGGAAAGACTCCAGCTTATTGCTATGCCGTAGGACTGCGTCCAGAAAGAACATACCCTGTTAAGCTATGCTGCTGAAATCTAGTTAAAGGTGAAAAATTATACTGAGGAACATTTAACATTTAAAAAAAAAAAAAAGATAATTCTGAACAAAGAATTAAAGCATCACTGACGTCTGCCCATTTGCAAGTAAATGTGAAAGTGCCAAAGTAGCAGGACAGTATGTGACCCGGATCTACGGGACATCTCAGAGCAATATGTTCCTGAATCTCATACATATCTTCTTGCCAGGAGCAGACCAAAAAAGACCTGGGACGAGATCATACAGTGCGACCTCAGGGACAGGGTACTGAATAGGAAGACTGCCAGAGATCAAGCAGCGTGGAGAGCCGTCATTAGGTGACCAAGGCCGACGTATGAGAGCATGTTGGAACCTTGAAGAATGAAAGAATACGAAACGTTTATTATTAGTAGTATTATCATCATTTTTATTATTATTATTATTATTATTATTATTATTATAATTATTATTATTATTATCGTTATCTTCGTTTTCCTCCTCCTCTTCCTCCTTTCTTCCGCTTCGTTTTCTAAAGACAGAATTGCTAAAACAAAAAATTACATCTCGGAGGGAAAACACACACACACACACACACACACACACACACACACACACACACACACACACACACACACACACACACAAAACACGCACGAACGCACGCACGCACACAAGTCCCCCTCTCTTCTCCTTTGATGTAAGTAAGGTTCTTTTTGTCATCAGAGAATCATACGAATTTCGCCCAAATGGTACGTTTTGTTACCTGTATCCAATAACTCTGTTTACCACTTCTGTCCTATCACGTATTATTATTATTATTTATTATTATTATTATTATTATTATTATTATACACCACCAAACAATTATATTCAACCTAGAAGGATGTAGAATAAAAGGCGATGAAAAAGACTAAATCTATAATCCTTCAGTCCGAAAATAGTCTTAAGGAGAGAGAAATATTGACTGAGGATAGAAAGAATAAACTAAAAAATGGGTCACCGATCTCAAAGGCTTAACATCTTTAATCCAGTGGCTTATTATTGTGTTCTTGCTGCAACGAGAGAGAGAGAGAGAGAGAGAGAGAGAGAGAGAGAGAGACGTCCAAAGAGCAATTGTGCCAACTTTGAAATGAACTGGTGAGGAAATGGAAGAATGGAGCCAGTTTGAAAAAGGGTGCTTAGAAGAAGAACAACAACAACAACAACAAAGAAAGAAAGATACAAAGAAAAAGAAAAAGAGAGAAAGGAAACTGAGCGAAAAAAAAAAAAAAAAAAACTAATTGCACAGCCATACGGAGCGCGTCACAAGAGATGTTCAAAGGCCCCTATGCATTTCGATCAATTACCACGTTCATTACCCATCTTCAATATCTCTTTAAGTGGCGGGAGGGATGGAAATGAAACCTTAATGAAGTGTGATTGCAAAATTGGGATCAGTGCAAGTTGAGGCCCTTTGCCAGCTTGGTCTGTGTGCGATGATACATGACCCCCTGTTGGACCGAAATTGGAGGTGATTAGGGATTTATTAACGCTCTCTCTCTCTCTCTCTCTCTCTCTCTCTCTCTCTCTCTCTCTCTCTCTCTCTCTCTCTCTCTCTCTCTCTCTCTCTCTCTCTCTCTCTCTCTCTCTCTCTCTCTCTCTCTCTCTGTGCGTGCATATAGATAGAGATATAGGTAGACAATAGACAGAGAGAAATCTTACACTGTGACCCTTTTAGCCCTTTGAGAATGTAAAAGGCCTTATTTGCGAATGGAAGGTATGTTTGACTAGTAACCAAGGAAACTCTAATCCACTTTATAAGCAAGGCTCATCGAATTTCATGCAACCATAACTTCCTCTTCAAGTTATGGGAGTAACCCAATTCCCTCACATGAAAACAGACTGGATATAATAATACAATCTGGTATAATGGGATCCCAGAGTCAGCCTTTGATCCTTGCATATATCAGAAATCAATACTAATATAATTCAGGTGCATGAGTCCAGGCAAGAGTGACTTCCAAGAGTGTCTTATTTATTGCTAATTGAGCTTAAGAAATTCAGGACAGACATATCACACATTTCACCCTTCGTACCTGGGAGCGTCTTTCTTGCTACCTGTCTATACCATGAAAACATCTGTGCCTCTCTCTCTCTCTCTCTCTCTCTCTCTCTCTCTCTCTCTCTCTCTCTCTCTCTCTCTCTCTCTCTCTCTCTCTCTCTCTCTCTCTCATCATCTTGCATTCCACACCTCGGCTCTTCTCGCTAGTTCAGATTCTGCCGCCTTTTTTCCATATTTTTAACAGCTATTCAATTCTTTAAAATTCTTTCTCGTCTCTTTCACCCTTGCTCTTCAGATTTTCCTCTCGCTCTTATTTTTCCACCCATTTTTCTTTATGTATATTTTTGGGGGCAAATGAAGGTTGCTGGTTTATTTTTATTTTTTTACTAGTGCGTTTCAAATGTCAAAAACATTAATAAAAGGGATTTTCAGACTCTAAACAACTCCATCGCTACAATGATGATGATGATGATGATGATGATGAGGAGGAGGAGGAGGAGGAGAAGGAGGAGGATAATAATAATAATAATAGTAACTTTCATGTATTTTATGGCACTAATATAACCCATGCTGATATGAAAAAGATACACACAACGTACACGATAAAACGGAGGTGTAATATGCAAAATAAATCGCTTAGGAAGAGGAGCTACAAAGCCTCTTATACCAACGAGAATAGGGAAAGACTCACTCACGTCCACTGCAATATTGTTACCCCGCTCCATTGGAAAATATGATAGTGTAAGAAATTCATGCTTGATAAATTTGGAGAGAGAGAGAGAGAGAGAGAGAGAGGGAGAGAGAGAGAGGAAATTAAAGTATATTATGAGGATCGTGTTGAATAAAAAAAAAAAAAAAGATTAAGTAGGGGACTGAAGGGAGGAAGATAAGGATAACTGAGAGAGAGAGAGAGAGAGAGAGAGAGAGAGAGAGAGAGAGAGAGAAATAGCGCATGCAGCACGTAGAAACAGAGAGACAGAAAGACAGAGACAAAATACCTGTGACAATGAGAGACAGGTGATCATGAAGAGAAATGACGTTGAGTTAGGAATTATCAAGCATGGAATTTGGTTGTGCCTGTCTGCTGGGGGGATATCAGAGGACAGGCTTCACCAGCAGACTTCATTATCTCGGTGTAGGACAAGCATTTCACCCTGTCAACTTATCTTTTAAATTTCGGAGGCCATTTTTCAGGTCCTTTTTTCTTAACTCACTGCTCATCCGCCCCACTCACCCACCCACACACCCACCCACCTGGATCTGTGTGTGGTTTTTGAGTGACATATGATGCTGGAAGCCTTCACGTTGTCGCACTCATATAGCTAGGCGGCTCCACTGTCTGGTTATACAAAATTCACTCAGCTAATTCCTTCTTCCACCAATAAGAAAGATGATAGAAAAGTGCAGTTTGAACCTACACGAAACCAGGTTCACATTTCTGAACTTGGGTCCTCAAGAACAATAGCAAAAATAACACCACCACCATTTGGTTCTCTTATATTAAACTGCTGTCTAGTTTTGTTATTATTAGTCTGGTGCTACTTTATATTTTTCAGTCTGTTATTAGCTTTTCTGATTTTGCACTACAGGTTCCTTTTTCGTTTTTCTTCGCTATTTGCTCTCGTTTTCTTACACTGTTATTTTCGTGAATTCTTGACATCTCGAACTGTTATTTTACACTGCCGTCTGGTTCTGCTATTTTACACTGTTTACTGCTAATATGCACCACCCCAATTCCTCACCCACTCAAGCACATTTTTTTCTTTTTACTGTCTGGGTAAAGAAAAAAGAGTCAGTTCTGTCTTCATCATCTTCCCAAAGAACCTCTGCCTTGTTAATTAAGGTAAGAATGATGGTAGTGTGGACTCTCTCTCTCTCTCTCTCTCTCTCTCTCTCTCTCTCTCTCTCTCTCTCTCTCTCTCTCTCTCTCTCTCTCTCTCTCTCTCTCTCTCTCCGGGGAATGGCATTATTACACTACGTTTACAAGACAGCCAACATTATATTCTCTACAAAATGGCTGCTCCACAAACCAAATAACAACAACAGTAATAATAATAATAATAATAATAATAATAATAAAAATAAAAATAATAATAATAATAATAATAATAATAATAATAATAGCCTTTAGGAAAATATTCTCCACCCAAACGCAGTTACGCAATGGGTGTATATGAGATAATGACAACAGGAGACATGAAGACAGTGTTCATCGAAAGAAGACGAAGTTTGTGATTGACAGTAAAAATGAAAAAACTCAAAGGAATTTTACATCACCAAAGAAATTATTTTAAAAAGGCTGCAATCTATAAGTCGCGATATTCCAATAAATCCAGAACCGAAGTGTGATTGGGAGCGTAAAAAAATATAAATTCATAATAATCGGGGTTTGCTGGGGCGACATAAGGGGAACGCTTAAATAAAATAACAACACACCAAAATTAGGGAAATCTTGATGAGGATGATAGAAACTTAATGTGAGAATATATATATATATGACTAAAAAATTATGGCTTTAAGAATATAGAAGCACATCTCGTAATAAATGTGGAAGACAGTAAACAGACACAGAGGGTGGAAAGAAATCGAGCCAAAGAGACTTGCCAACGCTGCCCCAGACACTCGCCTTCCCCTTCAACACACACATCATCATTTCGCTTCTCTTAGCGTCCCCTCCGTCCTTCATCTCTCTTTATTTCCCTCACGACTAATTTCCTCTCATTCCTCTCTCAATTCTGCGTCCTCTCTCTCTCTCTCTCTCTCTCTCTCTCTCTCTCTCTCTCTCTCTCTCTCTCTCTTTCACTAATTACATTCTTGCCCGTCCCCTCACCACCAACCCCAGCCGACCCTCACCACCCCCTCTTTCTTCTTTTCACACACCATCAGAATGACAGTCATAATTCCCCATAGCTACTTCACACACACACTCTCTCTCTCTCTCTCTCTCTCTCTCTCTCTCTCTCTCTCTCTCTCTCTCTCTCTCTCTCTCTCTCTCTCTCTCTCTCTCTCTCTCTCTCTCTCTCTCTCTCTCTCTCTCTCTCTCTCTCTCTCTCTCTCTCTCTTCCCTCTCTCCCACCCTCTCTGTTTACCCATATAACTCTCACCCAATGTAATCAGCATGCGTTTCATTTAATGTACTTCTGCCTTAAAAGTTGCAGTGCTTGGAGAGTTTTATATGCCTGCTTCACACCTTCGTCGTACTTAAAACAGGTTATCTCTAATGCTCTCTCGTCGTGATGTGTGCAATACTTTTGAAGGGGATTTCATCTGTCAGCTCTATTAGTCTATTCATTTTATATTTAACTTAAGGTAATCCTGTGTTTTTTTAGAGTGCGTAGTGCTCATCGACAGGGACCTTTTCTATCAACTCCACATCTATAACCTAACACTTTTAATCCGGTCATGTCGTAAACTGTGCTTCTGGAGTTTATCTTTTTCTCTCCCTCCTCCATCAGTGCACGTTGCTTTTAATGCTGTTGTCGTTGAAAGTGCAGCGATCGTGGAAGATTTTTTTCTGGGTGTTCCATCTCTGTAATTAGTACACATTTTCATTATACCCTGCAACGTGATGATTTTTTTTTTTTCACTTTAATCTTGCTGTTTACTGGCGATTTTATGGAGTTTAGGACAAATTTGTGTAGAAATTAATGTGGGGATGTACCTAATCTATCTAGATACAAATTTCATTCTAAGGTAAATAAAAGGTGAGCATAATTATTTTACAGTGAAAAGGTTGATACAGCCGGGGAGTGGAAGGTTTTACGTATATATGATGTAATCGTAGAGGGAAAGGTGCTAAATGCTGTTGAAAGTTTTATGTGCTGATGAAGTACGTATATGAGTAGGCGGTTGACTAAGCTATTGGTTAAGCTTTAATGTAGGAGTGAGAAAAGAGTGTGTGATGTCCCCATGGCTTTTCAGTATTTATGAGGATCGGATTGTGAGTGACGTAAAAACTCAAGTGATGGAGGAAGGGATGAGAATGGTAATCAGTCGTGAAGGGTGAAGTTTCTCAAATATGATGTTATGATATAAGCAGATAATGTTGTGCTGCAGCCTAACAGTGACCAGGAAATTTGCAGATTGACTCATAGTTTTGTTGATGTCAGTGAGGGACGTGCCTTAAAAGCAAATGAAGATAGGGGTAATGTGGTAGTTGTTGAGAAAGAAGGTGACTCCCAGTGTGATGTTCCGGTGAATGGAGAGAGATTTGAACAGAAGAGTGCTTAAGTATGCACGTGCACTAATGAAGAAGGGAGGTAAATGTCCAAAGGAAATTAAAAGTAAAGTTGTACAGGGAAGGAAAGTGTCCGATGCTGAGAAACAGAGGTCTGAGGGTGACAGCTCCAAGAGGACTGCATGAAGGAGTTAGTACCCACATGAACATCTGGGTGTGAAACTCTGGTGTGGCATGAAAACGAAAAGTCACAAGTTGCAATGGTGGAGATGGGATTCTTGAGAAACCGGTATGGAGTGCGAAGAGCAGATAGGATTAAAAAAAATAATGTGATTTGTGAAAGCTGTTGAATAAGGATGTCCATGCACAAAGGAGCTGAACAGTGTGGTTAGAAAACATGGGCATATGAAGAGAATGTATACATAATATGGCGGTGAAAAGGCTATCTGTGAGTGAATTCTAATGTGGGAGGAGGCGTGGAAGGCCAATGGTAGAAAGGTGAGTGAGAGGGGTATGGACCCAGACTAGGACAGGGAACTGACAAGGGATCATGGTTGGATGAATTTTGTACAGAGGGGTGTATGACACAGGTTTGGTATTCTATTTTTAACTCGACAGTCGTGGGATTAATTGTCTAATAGGTAATTGTGAAGATACGTGTGGAAAGGCGTACCTATGAGGTGGAGCCAGGATTTCAGGGGCTTGAATGCTGGGTGAATGGATGTGTAGTCCATTTCATTGGGCATGATTTTAATTAGGTTTCCCATTATTGTATTCATTCCTTTCTTGGCTTATTGTACCCACCCTCATCCCATCTGCAACTGGGAAAAAGAGGCGGAATGGTAATGATGATGATGATGATGATGATGATCGTCTGAAGGTAGTAATCACAGTAAAACAGCTCATCAAAGTGAAGCAGTTGGTATACTCTTATGTTGAAATATGAGGTGTTTATGGGTTGACATTTTCTATCTGCTTCTACATTCTTAGAACCAATTTTCTTCAACGTACCCTTTTCCATAAACATGTAATATTTATGGATTGGTTATTTTCTCTTCTTTTCCTTTAATCTCAAAACATATTTTTCTTTACCCATCCATGTCTAAAAATGCATAATGTTTATTGAGTCTTTCTTTCCTGTGTACACCTTCTTCCATTCCTTCTGTAATCAACTAGCGTTTTCTATAATGTACTCTTGTAGCGAAATAAGTTGTTAAAATGTAAGTATTCTTGTTTCTCTGCTCCACCTCCTACTGTTTATGTAAATGATGCACGTTTTCTTTATTGTACTTTTGTGCCTAAAAATGTAATGGCTGTGGGAGGGGATTTCTGTTCCAAGAAATCTGTCTATAAACCAACTATCACCTCCACGTGTAATCAACTCAGGCTTGCTATAATGCATCCTCTAATATATTCATAACGCGTAATTAGCCCCTTCATCTCTACAACTTAATACTGGACAGGAAGACCTTCACGTGGTGTCACTGATATGACCGATCGGTGGAGCTGCCCGGTTACATAAGCGTTCCTCATTCCCCTAACTGTTCCCCGAAAGGAGGATGGTAGACTGCGAAAGAAAAACAGCTCTTGCATGACATCTACCGGAAACAAGTTCAGGTGAGCCTTGGACTGCAGCTACTACTATATCTACTATTAATACTACTAATACTAAAACTTAAACAAATAATAATAATAATAATAATAATAATAATAATAATAAAAATAATAATAATAATGATAATAATACCACTACCGCTACTACTACTACTACTACTACTGCTACTACTACTACTACTACTACTAATACCACTCCTGGGACTTTTTTTCCACGTTCTTCTAGCTGCCTCCAGAACATACCACTTTAGCTTTGAGAAGACTTTTGTAGCTGGAAGGGTCAAAATTGCATACAATAACCCTTTCATTAATAAAATCCCTTACTGATATGAAGAAAATTGGTTGAAGTGTGTGTGTGTGTGTGTGTGTGTGTGTGTGTGTGTGTGTGTGTGTGTGTGTGTGTGTGTGTGTGTGTGTGTGTGTGTGTGTGTGTGTGTGTGTGTGTGTGTGTGTGTGTGTGTGTGTGTGTGTGTGTGTGTGTGTGTGTGTGTGTGTGTGTGTGTGTGTGTGTGTGTGTGTGTGTGTGTGTGTGTGTGTGTGTGTGTGTGTGTGTGTGTGTGTGTGTGTGTGTGTGTGTGTGTGTGTGTGTGTGTGTGTGTGTGTGTGTGTGTGTGTGTGTGTGTGTGTGTGTGTGTGTGTGTGTGTGTGTGTGTGTGTGTGTGTGTGTGTGTGTGTGTGTGTGTGTGTGTGTGTGTGTGTGTGTGTGTGTGTGTGTGTGTGTGTGTGTGTGTGTGTGTGTGTGTGTGTGTGTGTGTGTGTGTGTGTGTGTGTGTGTGTGTGTGTGTGTGTGTGTGTGTGTGTGTGTGTGTGTGTGTGTGTGTGTGTGTGTGTGTGTGTGTGTGTGTGTGTGTGTGTGTGTGTGTGTGTGTGTGTGTGTGTGTGTGTGTGTGTGTGTGTGTGTGTGTGTGTGTGTGTGTGTGTGTGTGTGTGTGTGTGTGTGTGTGTGTGTGTGTGTGTGTGTGTGTGTGTGTGTGTGTGTGTGTGTGTGTGTGTGTGTGTGTGTGTGTGTGTGTGTGTGTGTGTGTGTGTGTGTGTGTGTGTGTGTGTGTGTGTGTGTGTGTGTGTGTGTGTGTGTGTGTGTGTGTGTGTGTGTGTGTGTGTGTGTGTGTGTGTGTGTGTGTGTGTGTGTGTGTGTGTGTGTGTGTGTGTGTGTGTGTGTGTGTGTGTGTGTGTGTGTGTGTGTGTGTGTGTGTGTGTGTGTGTGTGTGTGTGTGTGTGTGTGTGTGTGTGTGTGTGTGTGTGTGTGTGTGTGTGTGTGTGTGTGTGTGTGTGTGTGTGTGTGTGTGTGTGTGTGTGTGTGTGTGTGTGTGTGTGTGTGTGTGTGTGTGTGTGTGTGTGTGTGTGTGTGTGTGTGTGTGTGTGTGTGTGTGTGTGTGTGTGTGTGTGTGTGTGTGTGTGTGTGTGTGTGTGTGTGTGTGTGTGTGTGTGTGTGTGTGTGTGTGTGTGTGTGTGTGTGTGTGTGTGTGTGTGTGTGTGTGTGTGTGTGTGTGTGTGTGTGTGTGTGTGTGTGTGTGTGTGTGTGTGTGTGTGTGTGTGTGTGTGTGTGTGTGTGTGTGTGTGTGTGTGTGTGTGTGTGTGTGTGTGTGTGTGTGTGTGTGTGTGTGTGTGTGTGTGTGTGTTGTTATGGACTGAGAGGATTTAGTTCAACCACATTCTCAATTTTACAGCCAAACACCGCCAATAATGCCATATACTTTCTTGTTTCGTATCAATTTCCTGTCAACTCTCCCACAACACGCCCTTCCCCTGTCCTCCAACACGCAACGCACATCTTCCTGTCCACCCACACACACACGCACGCACAAACACACATCTCGCTCTCCCTGTCCTCCCTCACACACACACACACACACACACACACACACACACACACACCATATCTTCCCGCGCACATCTCTCCAGTCTTCCCACACAATTACACCCGTGCACCTCTCATGGTCCTCTCTCATCCGGCATAATTCCTTTTTAAGTCCTCACCCCCTCCTCTCTCTCTCTCTCTCTCTCTCTCTCTGTACTTCACCTCCATCAACCTGTCTCATCCCCCCAGGCTCTTCTCTTTGTTCTCTGCTAATATACTCTTATTCTCCTTTGCCGCCTACGTCCTCTCTATAACTTTTACAATTCTCTCTCTCTCTCTCTCTCTCTCTCTCTCTCTCTCTCTCTCTCTCTCTCTCTCTCTCTCTCTCTCTCTCTCTCTCTCTCTCTCTCTCCTTCCCCACCTGTGTTTTCCGTATGCTTCCTACAGTATATTTATCTTCTATTCCTTTCTCTGTAGCATCATTCTTTTTTTCTCTTCCATTTTCTTTCCCATCACTTATTCGTTTTTATTTTTCAATCTTTCTTTTCTATCTTACTCTCTCGCCCACATCTTCCTCTCTCCCTTCATCCAGTCCTTTCTTCTTCCCTTTTCTTTTGCACCGTCCCTTTCTTTTTCATGTTTGCTACGTCCATCCTTCTTTCTCCCTTCTCCTTCTTTCCTTTGTCGTCTTCTCTCTCACCATGCTTTTTACATTCACCTTTTTTTTCTCCTTTTTGCTTACTCTTCTTTTTCTTCTTCTTCCTCCTTCTTCTCCTCCTCTTCCTCTTCCGTCTCCTTCACACCTTACATTTATTCCTCTTTTTCTGCTTATTCTCCTTCAACTTTCTCTCCATACATCACACATTAACCACGCTGTCTCCCTTTCTTTTACTACTCTTCTTCTCCTACGTCTTCTTCACGTCCCAGATTCATTCCTTTTTCCCCTCTTCTTTACGACCTCCTTCCCAACCTTCGTTCTCCTCTGGTTTCCTATATTCATCATCATCTTCCCTTTTCTTCTCTGTTCTTCTACGTCTTCTTCACCTTCCCTGTTCAATCTTCTTTCCCCTCTTCATTATGACATTCTTCCCCGCCTACGCTCTCCTCTTGCTCTCTACAGTCGACCCTCTCTTTCACCCCTGCCTTTACCACCTTCCTTCAGTAATCTCTCTCTCTCTCTCTCTCTCTCTCTCTCTCTCTCTCTCTCTCTCTCTCTCTCTCTCTCTCTCTCTCTCTCTCTCTCTCTCTCTCTCTCTCTCTCTCTCTCTCTCTCTCTCTCTCTCTCTCTTTCCTTCCTGTCCTCTTCTCCCGACCTTCATCTTCCTCACTTCTTATATTCATTTCTTCATTTCCTCCTTTCTTTCACCATTCTTCTTACCCACCCAAGTTCCCCTCCTGCTCTTTATGTTCATGCCTCCATTTCCTCATCTCTTTACTATCTTCCTTTACTTCCTCCTGCATCATCATAATTCTTCCTTCTCCCTACGTTCATCCCTCTACTCTCCTCCTTTTAACTACTCTTCTTCCGAGTTTACCTGCTCTATATTTCTCTGGATATACACCTCTTTTCCTGTCTTCTTTTCTCCTCCCTCTGCGTCCCTCTTCTCAGCTAGCCCTCTTTCCCCTTTACCTCCTCTTATTTCTCACTAGAATCACTCCTCTTCACCCCCCCCCTGTTCTTCTTCACCCTCCTTGCATACCTCATCACGCCTCTTTATTCTTCCCTCTTTTCTTTTTCCATCACGTTTTGTCTCTTCATGTTCCTTACGTTCATGTCTCTGCGTCCCTTTTCTTCACCCTCTTCTTCACTACCAAAGTCTTCTTCTTGCTTTCCACATTCACCCTTCCTTTATGCTCTTTGCACTTTCCTTACTAGTCTACTTCCCACTTCGTTGGCATTCTCCTCATGTCTCTTTCTACTCATTTGTACCTTAATTTTCTACTATCTGTACTTTTTAACATTTTCTAACCAATATCTCTTCAGCTACAGTCGCCAAAGCTCTCATTTTGCAGCGCCTATGTTTTGAACCTAATGATGATGATGATGATGATAATGATGACGATGATGAGGAGGAGGAGGAGGAGGAGTAGGAGGAGGAGGAGAAGACGGAGGAGGAGGAGGAGAAGGCGAAGGAGGACGAGGAGAAGGCGGAGGAGGAGGAGCTCTACCAGTGCGGCTTTTCCTTCTTCCTTTTACCATTCGCTTACAGCTGTCTTTATTTATTTGGCTGACGAAAAACTATTATTTCCTCAGTTCACGGGACCCTTAATAACGAAGGAATTAGCTACAGTCTTTCCTTTTATTTCGCTACAACGACGTCCTCTTAATTTTGATCAGATTACAGCCAGACGATTTTATTTAACTTAGGGAACGTGTGGAGAAGAAGGAACTGGATACATCCTTCACGTTATTCTGATTTCTCTTTCTACTGTCTAGCGATTTTATTCAGCAGTGAGCCTAGGGAACACATTTAGTCGTGAAGGGTTTAAAGGAGACTCTACTTCCTCCAATTCAAGAAGTCTCCTATGAGCTACAAAACTCTCCTACAGATGGGAAGATTAAACAGGAAATAAAGAGTACTTCATCTGTCTTTCCTCAGTCTGTCTTTCCCATTCCCTGTAACCTCCTGTCTTTAATGCAATGTTTTCTGGCATCTCCAATTGTATACATCTTTAATTTGGCGTTGTGTTTTTCTATTGCCATCCTCCAATCCCCTCTTCTAATGCCACCCTCTAATGCCTTCTAATGCCCTCTTCTAATGCAGCCCTCTGAAGCCTTCTAATGCCCTCTTCTAACCTCATCCTCCGTCAATGCCCTCGTCCAATGCCAGCCTCTAATACAATACGTCAATATCCTCATTCAGTGCCATCCTATAATATCCTCTGACACCTTCCAATATCCTCTCCTAATGCCCTCTCACACCTTCCAATGCCCTGTTCCAAAACCCTTTCCTAATCCCATCTTCTAATGCCCAATTCCAATGCCCTCTAAAGTTCTCAATGCCCTAATGTAACGCCCTCAATCCCCATTTCAGTCATCTCTTGAGCACTACCATCCTCTCCCCTATCTTCCTGCTTCTACCCTGACGGCTTCACGGATCCCCCCCCTCTCTCTCTCTCTCTCTCTCTCTCTCTCTCTCTCTCTCTCTCTCTCTCTCTCTCTCTCTCTCTCTCGTTTCCATCCATGTATTTCCCCTTGTCCCACGTCGTTCTCACACTTCCTTCGTCTATATTAGTCTCGTAAATCCCGCCTCACTGCTTTCCTCTCTCTCTTTCTCTCTCTCTTTCTCTCGCCTTCTTTATTTTCCGCTGTGCTTCTTCCTTTATTTTCACTCGCCATGATTTGTCTCAGTCATCTCTTTCTCTCTCCTCTTGCACTTCCCTCTCTCTCTCTCTCTCTCTCTCTCTCTCTCTCTTTCTCTCTCTCTCTCTCTTTCCTTTCTACACTCTTTCCACCCATGCTGGTCCTTCTCAGAATCTATGTTTACTCTTGTGTTCCTTCTCTTCCTTCTTTTCTTCCCCCTCTAGTTCTTTTTTATCTCTCTAAACATTTCTCTCTCTCTCTCTCTCTCTCTCTCTCTCTCTCTCTCTCTCTCTCTCTCTCTCTCTCTCTCTCTCTCTCTCTCTCTCTCCCCTCAGAATATCTATGTTATTTCACTCTTTCTCCTCAGTCTCTTCCTTTGTTAATGCTCTCTCTCTCTCTCTCTCTCTCTTTGTGACGAGGAAGGAGGGAGAAGAGGAAGGGCGCACATCACCTCTCATTTCTTCCTTGCTCCTTCTTCAAGATGTCCGTGTTTACGTTCCTCTTCCCTTTCATCCTCTTGTCTTCTTCCTGCTTCTTCTTCCCTACTCATCCACATTTCCTCCTTCCTTCCTTCCTTCCTTCTTTTCCATCATGCTGTCTGAGTTTTGCATCATTCTCTCATTCTTCCTTCTCTCTCTCTCTCTCTCTCTCTCTCTCTCTCTCTCTCTCTCTCTCTCTCTCTCTCTCTCTCTCTCTCTCTCTCTCTCTCCCTCTCAATCAGTCTATCAATCTATCAATGCTTCGTGTTATTCACTCTCTTTATTTTTCTTTATTATTCCCTTCCTTTCCCTCTTTCTGCTCTTTTATTTTCTTTCTTTCTCCGTACTTGCTCTTATTCTCCTTCTTCTCTCTCCCTGCTCGCTCTCATTCTCTCTCTTTCTTTCTCTTTGCTAGCTGTTATTCTCTCTTTCCCTGTCCCTGCTCGCTCTCAGTCACTCTCTTTCTCTCTTCCTTTATCATGTCTCGGCTCTTCCCTCCTCTCTTCACCCTCTCTCAACCAAAACTCCTCCTCTCTCTACTAGATCTCACTCTCTCTCTTTCTCTCTTCCTTTTTTAGTTCTCGTCGCTTACTCCCTTTCTTCCTCTCTCTCTCTTACCCCCTCTCTTCCTCATTCTACCCTCTCTCACCCTCGTTCTACCCTCTCTCACCCTCTCTCTTTCCCTCTCTAATCTCTCGCACCCTCTCTATTTCTCTCTCTGCTCTCTCTCACCCCCTCTCTTTGTCTCTCTGTCCTCTCTCACCCCTTCTCTTTCTCTCTCTACTCTCTCTCACCCCCTCCTATCCTCCCTCTACTCTCTCTCACCCCCTCTCTTCCTCTCTCTACTCTTTCTCACCCTCTCTCTTTCTCTCTCTCTACTCTCTCACCCCCTCACATCCTCTCTCAACTCTCTCTCACCCCTTTTCTTCCTCCCTTTGCTCGATCGCACCCCCTCTCTTTCTCCCGCTCCCTCTCTTTCTCTCTCTCTCACCTCTCACTCTCACCTCCGGGCTTCGTCGCTAATTATGTATGAGCAGGTGAAGCGAACGAGCCCACGTCAGCCAGGGAGTCAAGGATTTCCCAAACTTGCTCACATCTAACTTTAATTCCCGCGAAATCTCCAGTCCTTCAGATTCGCGAAAATGGGAGATTGGGTGATGGTGATTTTTTATTTTATTTCCCATTCTTACGTTTATATTTTTTCTCATTATTTATATTATCTTCAAGAGAATGCATGAAAAGGGGGATCTTTTGACGTCAGACTCTGCTAGAAAGGGATTTTGTGGCGCCGCGCCGGACTATTAAGAAGCGTTCTTGTGACGTCAGACTGCTAAAGAGGAATCTTGTGACGTTAGACTCTGTTAAAAAAGGGATCTCGTGACGCCAGACTGCTAAAAAGAGGTCGTCTGACGTCAGGCTCTGCTATAAAGGACGTCAGATTCTGCTATAAATGGGTCTAGTGGCGTCACTGCTGAAAAATGATCATGTGACGTCAGACTGCTAGAAAGGGGTCCTGTGACCTCAGGCTGTGCCAGGGATGGCCCGACCAGGGGGGTTGGGGGGGTTCCCCCCATATTTGTTTCTGACTTGGTCAAAAAATGACCGAGTTGGTCGAAAATGGAGTGTGAAGGCCTTTTTTTACATAAAAGTGAGGTCTCCGAAAGGACAAAATGTTTTTTACATGTTTTTTTAATACATAGAGGACAAAATTCAAAATACCCTAGTTTCCCTCCTGTCAGGAGAATAGTCTAAGCCAAAATCAAGTACCATATTAATCAGGGTGGCTGGACCTGGACCCCCTTCATCCATAGAATGGTGACGAGGGGGATGGGGGGTCAAGGCAAATTTGTATAGTTTCCTAAGCTAAGAAAGGCTTAGTGTTTCTCTGCCAGTTGGTGGCTCTTGGGCCCGTATTCTCGTCGGGTAAGGAGGCTCCCTGACACCTCTTCCTTAATGATTTATTTTTGGATATGGCTGGTTAATATCCTTTTGTACTTTATTCATGCAGAGTATAGCGATGATAGAAGGATGTGTATATCTCAGACTAGGGTAGTAAGGTATAATAAGCGAAGTAAATCTCTTAAGAAAAGGTGCTAGGGAGCCTCCTTACCCGACGTGAATGTAGACCTTGGATGTGATACGTGAAGGGGGAAAATAATAGGTGTGTCCTCACACTGAAAGCAAAATGAAAGGAATAATGACAGATAGTATGGCCCGTATTCCAGCTGGCATAGGAAGTTTCGTAGCATCTCTTCCGCATCGACTGATTTTACAAATTCCACCTTAACACTCTTCTGTATGCTACTTACGTCATTTTAAGCGTTCGAGCGAGTGAAGCAAGAGAGAACTATATACTTCAGCCCACTTTTGGTGTGTAAGATTCTGGCCTCATATGGCTTGTAATATTTCTCTGCCTGCTGTGCACTGTAACTTTTTTGTCAGCTATTGAACCAGTCGTGGCATGTCATACTATTTCGAAACTGTCATGAAATATATAGTACCAGAGTTTAACCCAAACGAGCCAAATTTAACCAAAAAACGCCAAAAACATTTCTGCTAAGCAAAAACAGAGCACTAAATCTTTCTTTTCCACAACTGTTAGACTGACCATGGTATGTCGTATCTTTTCGAAGCTGTCAAGAAAACTGCCTTCCATTGGTGCTATTTTCAGAAACATAAATAAATAAATAAAAAGAGCCAAATGCATACAAAAAGGCCCCGAGATACAGCCTTGATTGCTCGAACAGGTTCCATACCTGTGGTGTGGACAAATGTTTCTTAATATCAACATTGTCTGCATCAATCGTCTACAAGAAGACAGTAAAATGTATTGCGCAGATTAAATCACTGAAAAAGAGATACAGCGAGATCCCAAAAGCCGCTTATAATACGACTCCGTCCGTACGTGTTATTTTGTACGGCGTGTCGGGTTCCCTCCAAGAGAGAGGCAGTGGGCGAGAGAATGGATTGTGCTCTCTTCCTCCTCCAGTATCTCTCTCGCTGCTCGCCGCTCACTCCAGGCCCCGAAAGTATAAATGCTCCTAAGTCGACTTTGTGCTGAAGTTTTTCTATGAATACTTTTGTCCCTTCATTTAACTACCAAACACTTTCCAAACATATTAGACCTAACATTATGTTTTATAACATTGCTTGTTTATGCGTATGCTGAGGGACGCCTTCATGTGGTAGCACTGATATAGTCGAGTTGCGTTGCTGGCCGTTGGTACAAATCCCCCTCAACTCCCTCGCTATCCCTCGAAGGGACGGTGGTGAGTTGCAGGAGGAGGAGGGTAGCTTCAGTCTGCAGTCCACCGAGTTCACGTTCAGATGAGCCTGGGACTGCAACTACTACTAACACTTCACTCACCTCCACCAAAAGTTCCACAGTCATACTACAGTGAATATTAATGTGACGAACTATGGAAATCAAAACGATGTGCCTTCATATACAACTAACGGAGATGTGTTGATCTTTGAAATTGGCTAGGATCCTTTAAAGACAGGAGGAAAATTGGAGTAGATATTAAAGTGACAAAATACGACGCGCAAAACGATGGATGATAGTAGATAAATGCAATCAAGGTTAGATTATCATTCAAATATATTAGTATTCTCTGTAGACACGAATAATTTAGGCTTCTACTAGATTTTCAGGATGAGTAAGTCTTCAGAAAATGTAACTAGTACCACACATCAATTGTTTTTTTTCTTATTTCGTCACTTAAATGTTCAGTCTATAAATGTCTGAAGTTTTGGTTGCTCCATCGAAAAAAAGAAACGTATCTACAAATAATCTTTTACTCTGCTTGGTTTAAGAGAGTATATAAATGCCAACCCCTGCCCTCCTACCTTCCTTGCCCCCTCTGTCCCCCCCGCCACCCCTTTACCCCTCTTCCTTCTCTCCGAGCCGGAAGCTCTCTTATCCGTCATCCTCCCTGCTCTTCCCATCATGGTTCTCTCTCTCTCTCTCTCTCTCTCTCTCTCTCTCTCTCTCTCTCTCTCTCTCTCTCACACACACACACACACACACACACACACACACCTACTTCCCTACTCATTTCCTCTAGTGTTCTCTGGTGTATTGTTCTGCGTCTGGGGAGGATCCTTTTGTCTTGTTTTTGCATTTTTCTTTTTTTGATACACACACACACACACACACACACACACACACACACACACACACACACACACACACACAATTACTACTACGGTACTACTGCTACTACTACTACTACTATTACTACTACTACTATTGCTAATAATAATAATAATACTATTACCACTATTACTATTACTACTACTACTACTACTACTACTACTACTACTACTACTACTACTACAACTGCTACAAATGATAATAAATGTGAATGAATAAGGTTGCTTTCTCATGGTTCCAACGCTGCCTCGCTGTAGAAGTTAACAACGAACAATACAGGTAGGTAGATAGACTGACAGATAGATAGATAGGTGATTTCCATTTTCATTTATCTTTGTTTCCTTCAATTACCTCTGAATCTCTTGACGTCTAACACTTTCTCATGCGCACCTTCCTGCTCACTCACACCTCCTCCCTCTTTCACTCGGCTCCTCTTCCGTCACCTCTTATGGTTTCCACTGCGTCTGCCGTCCCTTTATATATGTAACCCATCTTTTCTTTTGTCTTTCCTTTAATATCCTCTGGTTCTCTGGTGACGTCTTAACACTTTCTCATGCCCACCTTCCTGCTCACTCACACCTCCTTCCTCTTTCACTCAACACCTCGTCCGTCACCTGTGATCGCCGCCTCTGCATCTGCCCTCCCTCTCCCTCTACGCTCTTAATTCTCCATAAAGACGAGAGCGGCTCAGGTTACGAGACAATCAGGATTCAGGTGTCGGTGAAAGGTCGTCCCTCAGTCGCTAATGCACTTCCCTCTCACCGCCAGCAGGGATATGATTGCACCTCGAGGGGAAAGACGGAAGTGCAGGTGTGAATAGATTATCCGTGGCGTTAGTTGAAGCGATCCTATGGCTTTGGAACAGAGCGACGTGGAGGTTTGCTATTGGTCTACGATATTCAATTCCCTATTCCACATCGCCCTTAGAGGCTTACAGACAATTTTAAAGATTTACTACGTTATTTGTTTCCCTATTCTGTATCGTTGAAGATGTACAGTATTCAATTTCCCATTTCATATCGTCTATAGAAGCTTAAAGGCAACCTACATATTTACTACAGTCCTTTTACCTTAACCTGCCCTAAATTCTTGTCCTTTCTGCAGCTTATTTCACATAGCTCAAGGGCAGAAAAAGACAGTACTAAAATTCTACTTCCTTTCCATAGCACCTTTTCGCGACCAGCATCATATTCTAGAGTTAATTTCGTGCTACAGCTCAGCAGGAGAGAAAGAGAGAGAGAGTGAGAGTAATTTTATTCCACGTATGAGTAAAACAGATATGATGTACGATATTCAGTTCCCTAATTTATATTCTCGATGATCAACGGTATCTGAGGTTCTATTCTGTATCGCCTGTGCCCTACAATAATTAATTCCCCATTCTACATCGTCCATAGACTTAGAGACAACCAATAAACTTCCTAATGGTCTACGATATTTAATCCTCGACGCCATCAGGGGCTCTACAATCTTGCTCCTCATCAGGGCGGGGGCGTGAGCGATTATCCAGCCCGCCGGAGCTCTATATTAATGGGCCGTCACCGCTCTTCGCTTATCATACAATTAATTTAGCAGAATGGACGGCATCTTTCAAAGGCCCCCCTGCGTCACTTGGCAAACTTTGAAGATGTAGGGAGTTGCAGTACAAGACGATTCACTGCTCTAAGGCGCCTGAATAATGTGACTCTTTACGTTATCAATAAACCAATTTCAGTAAAGTTTGGTACTGACTTTCTTCATTTAATTACAGTTTATCCCCACCTACACCAAATACTGAAAGGGGTTTTATTCAGCATTTAAGCATAATTAAACCCAGTCCTCCAAACTTGTGAATTTTCGGTGCAGCTTATCCACTGTGAGTTGCTTTCTCCTTAAATAATTATTCTTTTTCCTAATCACTTGTGCTTGACTCCTTCCTAAGTTCGCTTCTCCTAAAGTGACCCCACAGCCAGGAGAGAATCTTGAGTTAGACCAAAAATTTTAAAAGTACACAGTTATTGAGTAGGCATGATCAGCGGATTAAAACAGCTGACCAACAAATGACCACCTTATGCCACGCTGGTGAGAGAGAAGGATCTAATTTTTGGCTTAAGTATTTTATAACTTAAATGCTTGGGAGTTCCTCAAATGCAGTAATGATTAACGTAGACAGCAGCTTATAATTACGGAGGTTCATTTAATTCCGTTCATCATTAAGAGATATATTGGCGTTCTTCTGGGGGTCTCCTAGTACTGAATCAACCTGCACAATTAATTTACAGAATCACGGCGTCTTTCTAGGGCCGCCCAGCGTCACTTGGCAGACTATGAGGCTGTAGGGAGTGGTTTTTGTGGGAAGTTTGGTCTCTGGTCTCGTGTCAGAAGCCGTAACTGCTGAAAGAGGCCTCAGGGGACCCCAACTTCTTCGTCAGTTGGGTGTGGGTTTGGAGGGGGATCTTCTGGTCGGGGATCCTTTGGAGGGAGGTCTTTTGGAGGGGGATCTTTTGGAGGGGGATTTTTTGGTGTGGAATCTTTTGGAGGGGGATCTTTTTGGAGGGGGATCTTTTTGGAGGGGGATCATTAGGATGGGGACCCTTTGGAAGGGGATCTTTTGAAGGGGGATCTTTCGGGGGGATCCTTGGAGGAGGATCTTTGGAGGGGAATATTTTGGAGGGGGATCTTGAACTCTAGCTTGCTATTACACCTAACACCAGACGATTGTACTGAGCTCTGAGTGTTAATACCGGCGTCATTAACCCTCTCACGGTCAGGACAACTCAAGGATTCTATTAGCTAACTCCAGACGATTTTATTTAGCTGGGGGTGAGTACAGGAGCCTAGAAACAAACTTCTAGCAGTGGAAGGATCAGGGAAGGCTAAATCTAACCCTGCAGTTCTAGAAATCCCCCTGAAATTGAATATAACCTCCCGGAATAGGTTAAAATAGATGCAGATGTGAAATAGAGCCTTCATTGTAAGAGGTTAAATAGTCCTTACTGGGGGAGGTTAGATAGACCCCTCATTGCGAGAGGTTAAATAAAGCCCTCATTGACCTCTTCACTATTCGAGTCTGTACTAAGCTGAATAAAATCGTCTGGAGGTAGCAAGAACAAATCAAATAAAAGGAATGACAACCGGGTACATTGTGGCTCCGTAACACCTCCTCCTCGGCGATTTAGTTTGCATATTACACCGCTGCATTCTCTTGTGTTACTTATATCGCCTTAATAAATTGCATCGGTAACAGACCAGAATATACAATGATCTAATAGGCAAAATAAGTCGCAGAATGAGTGGTGTTAAGAAGCCTCCTTTGCCAACCAGAACACGGCCAACGTCTACTTATTAATACAAAGCTGAGAGTGGGTCATAGGAGCCCTGAAAGTGAGAAAGATGTGAAGACAGAGCCAAAGTTTATTATTGGGAAGTTGAGAGTGAGTCATACGAGCCTGAGAGTGTTAAAGAGTTGAGAGTGAGAGTGTTAAAGAGCTGAGAGTGTGTGTTAAAGAGCTGAGAGTAGAACCAACCCTGTCTATCATTATAAGGCTGAGGGTGAGTCATAGGAGCCTGAGAGTGTTAAAGAGTTGAGAGTGAGAGTGTTAAAGAGCTGAGAGTAAGAGTGTTAAAGAGCTGAGAGTAGAACCAACCCTGTCTATCATTATAAGGCTGAGGGTGAGTCATAGGAGCCTGAGAGTGTTAAAGAGTTGAGAGTGAGAATGTTAAAGAGTCGAATAAGAGTGTTAAATAGTTAGGAGTGAGAGTGTTAAAGAGTTGAAAGTAAGAATAGTAAAGAGCTGAGAGTGAGGATCATCATGAAGTTGCAGAGTGAGTCACAGGAGTTTGAGAGTGTTCAAAGGATGAGAGTGAGGCCAAGTTTATTTATTTTTTCGAAGCTTCGGGGCCTCGTGTCAGGGTTCCATAACTCCTGAAGAGGCCTTAGTGAAAGCCAACTTCTCCATCGTTAGTTTGGTCTCTGAGGGTCTTTGCCACTTAGCCTAAATCTCGTCTCTCGTAACTTTACTCTTGTTGCCCGCAGACGATTCTATTCAGTTTAACATCCTTCAGTCTGGGGAGGCGTATTTTAGCTTATTATTATTATTATTATTATTATTATTATTATTATTGTTGTTGTTGTTATTGTTATTGTTGTTATTATTGTTGTTGTTGTTGCTGTTACTCGCTCGCTGTCAAGTCACTTCCCATCTTCAGTCAGAAACAAAAACAAAAATAACAACAGCACAGCAACAATAACAGCAGTAACAACAACAACCAACATAACAAGAAACACAGCAACAACAGCAACAACAACAACAGTAACAACGACAACAAAAAAACAGCACAATATACCTTTCCTAAATTCAGTACATTCGTATAGAGAAAATAAAAACGAGGTCAGAAATATGCTTTTGAAATGAATAGGTTAAGCACTTCAATATGACGTCTTTCATTTTAATCCTCCTACTTCCAGACGATTTTACTCAGCTACAGGAAGACACTTTTCCAGCTGGAGGAGTTACATAGAACCTCCATTAACCCCCTTCAGTGCAAGACCCTTACCCCAAGCTGAATAAAATCGTCTGGAGATAGCAAGAATAAACCAAATAAAAAATACTGATTATGGGAAATTAAAGATATGAAGGTAGAATCTAAAGTAGAATTCTGGGTGGCATGGGAGGCTTAGTAGCACCTGTTCCCTAGCGATTTACTTACCTTATAGCGCATCATCATTGGTGTCGTGTTGTTATTTATGTCGTTTTAATATCAAAACAGTATGCATCAATAGCACAAAGAGGGTGGTAGTGGCAGCAGTAGGTGTAAAATAGTAGAAGCAGTAGTAGTAGTAACAAGGGTGGCGTTGGTGATAGCAGTTGCATCTCCAGGTTCATTTCACTGCGAACCCAGTGGTCTGCAGGCTGAAATTACCCTTCTCCAGCAGTCCACCATCCACCTCTTGAAGGACAGAGAAAGAACTGATGGACGTTTGTATAACCAGGCAGAGGAGCCACCCAGTCACATCAGTGCCACCACGTGAAGGCGTCCCTCTCCAGCACCAAAAAAAAGGACAAAGAAAATGGTAATACGTATAAGAAATCGCTGAGGAAAAGGAGCTACGAGGCTTAACCGTCCCCAGTCTGTTTATTATTAGGAAGCTCCCGCATCCCTTGTCAAGAGCCTTAACTACAGAAAGGCCTCGGGGGAACCAAACTTCTTCATCAGTGTTTGTGTGTGGACTTAGGGGCGGACCGCAACCCTCTCGTGGTCGGGGGAACTCTAGTATTCTCTTCCAACTAACGGGAGACGATTATATCCAACTGAGATTAAGTCATCGGAGCCTGGGTGTTAATTCTGTCGCCATTAACCCTCTCATGATCGGGACAACTCAAGTATATTCTTCCAGCTAACAACAGACGATTTTAGGCTATAGATCTGAGAATAAATCATAGGCGTCTGGGTGTTGATCCCCTCAATATTAGCCATCTGAAGGCGATTTTATTCAGGTCAGTGAGCCATTGGAGCTTGAGGATGCTGATACTGATCCCTTTCCTGCCACACAGTCGGTATACCTATAATAGTCTGCGTCGGCTACCGTAAGAATTTTTCTTCTTTAGCTGAGGGTCGGTTATAGTCTTGGAAAGCTTGCACTGGAACCATTAACCCTCACAGCACTGGAACACCTCTAGTATTCCATTTAAGCTGAAGCCAAACAATATTCTTCAGCTCAGGAGACATAAGAACCCAAGGGAGCTTAACTCTAGCTTCCCTGTAAGAGCTGAGAGACATAGAGCCCACGGAAAGCTAAACTCTAGCCTCCTTGCAAGAGAATGTCGGTGTTAGGCAAGTGAGAGGTGGTCCAAGCCTGTTAATTATTACGAAACTCCAAGCGAGGAGGCTGTGTCGCTCTCGGATATAAGCCCCTCGCCACAGAGATGTATTTTTATATAACTCTTATCATCCCCAGACGATTTCATTCGGCTTTGGAGAGGCTTTTCGAACTGGAGGGGTTTAGCAGGTCGAAAAGTCTCTCGCAACCCTCTTTATTCCGGTGACGTGCTTTGCTGTTCTGTTTCTTGCTTTTAGACGATTTCATTCAGCCTTTGGAACGCCTCTTGTGGTGAAGGGATAATATGAAGACTCTATCAATCCTCCTCACATCAGAAAGTCTCTCCAGGACTGAATAAAACTGCCTGGTGATAGGGGAAATATAATGAAAGGTACCTAATCGGGCTGAAAAGGTTAATAAAATCATCTGTAGATACAAATAATACACTAGAAAGTGGCGTTCGCTTTCTGAAGAGGTTAGTGATAAACAGTTCGAAATCTGTGAACATTTTTGTAGTTTTTATACCTCCATTTCACACTGTTTTCAGAGTTCCGGTACTTTTAACTGTCCATCTGCTTGTCCATCTATTGACTGACGCCGTACCCTGTAAGAGGTGGCCTCGAAACAAGGAACAACAAGTGTTTTTATGTCCCTACTCGATAACGACCCCTTCTCCTCCCACGACACATCACCATCATTTACATACTCTCACACCTTACCTCACCATCTCGTTCTCGGCCTCCCTCTCCTTCTCGTCCAGTCCATCTTGCCTTCATATTTCCCCTTAATCAGTCGGTTTATATTCTTAGCAATATGTAGTAAGGAAATTAGGCAAGCTCAGGAGTAGAACTGAAAATGCACATCAGACGGTTTTAGTCAGCTTATGAATGACCCCTAGTTGTGAAGGGGTTAATGAAGGCTATGATCCGAATTCTAAGTCTCATTGTAAGCTTCGAAACATCTCTCTCTCAGCGATTTATTTGCATATGACACCTTGATATTTTGTTGTATGCTATTTGCATTCTTCTAAAATCGACGCAGTTTGCATCGGTGACAAACAGAAGAAATCTGATTCATAATGTGCAGAATAAATCGCTAAGGAAGAACTGTTGAGGAATCACAAGACACTTAGAATACTACTCCATATCTGATCCCCTCCTGTTAGAAAAGTCTCCCCTGAACTAAAAAAAAAAATCGTCTGGAAGCAAAAAGAGTAAACAAAAAATAAGCTATATCAAATCCTTCAGTTTAGTCTCCTCTAAGCTGAATAAAATCGTCTGTTAGAAGCAAGAATAAAGTTAGAATGACGTACGCGAGCTGAAGGGACTAAGACTTCGGGTAAGGAAGCTCCCTAACACCTTTTCTTAAGTGATTTATATTGCTTCTTGCACCTTACTTTACTCGGCGTTACATCAATCCTTTCAATACCGCCATTCTCTGCACAGATAACGCGCATAAGGATATTAAGCAGCCACATCCAAATATAAACCACTAGAGAAGAGGTGTTAGGGAGCCTTCTCACAAGACGAGAATACGGGCCAATGTGCTTAATTTAATCCCTGCAATATTATCATTGAGATTAATTCCTAGTATAATTTATTTGACATTGAAGTGAAAGAATTGCCTAAAAAATGTGAATAAACTTAATAACGCCATTTTAAATAACTGCACTCTCTTAGCAGGAAGTCGGGCTCAGCTAATTTAAGCCCAGTAATGTCTACAGGCTTTTACATAGACTAATGAGAGGTCTTGGAGAGGGACGTCTTCGTGTGGTGGCCCTAATTTACAAGTAGACGGGTTGGGAGCTGCCTGGTTATAAAAATGTCCCTCAACCGCAGGAGGAGGACATCATAAGCCTGCACACCACAGGGTTCAAGTTTCAGATGAACCTGGGACTACTGCTACTACTACTACTACTACTACTACTACTGCTGCTGCTGCTGCTGCTGCTGCTGTTAGACTGATGAGTTTCTTTGTGCTAAATATCTTGCGTCCATACTTTAAAAATCCCGTTGTTTCTGAGGTGTGTGTGTGTGTGTGTGTGTGTGTGTGTGTGTGTGTGTGTGTGTGTGTGTGTGTGTGTGTGTGTGTGTGTGTGTGTGTGTGTGTGTGTGTGTGTGTGTGTGTGTGTGTGTGTGTGTGTGTGTTTTAAGGATTTCCATGTTCAACATTTGTTCATTCAGTTACCAGAACAATAGTCTGGGCTTACTGTTCCCATTGTGCTCTTGTGCTCCCTCTCCCCTTGTTCATTGTCTTGCCTCTCCTTTATTGTCTTTAGTAGTAGGAAGCAACATTCAACGCTTCCGACCTTAGCTTATGATTTCATTTCGTGGGTGTAATTAAATAAGTACATGTGAAGTGCATCTAAGAAAATTCTCTCTCTCTCTCTCTCTCTCTCTCTCTCTCTCTCTCTCTCTCTCTCTCTCTCTCTCTCTCTCTCTCTCTCTCTCTCTCTCTCTCTCTCTCTCTCTCTCTCTTTCTCTCTCTCTCTCTCTCTCTCTCTCTCTCTCTCTCTCTCTCTCTCTCTCTCTAACACACACACACACATATTCAATTAAGAGGCACCCATAAATAAAAATATAAGAGAAATATGTGTAGATACTTATATCTCCAAGACTGAGCCAGGATTCCAAAGGCTTGAACGGAATGTAAATAACTGTGTGGCCCTTTTCACAGGACATGCTTTTGATAGTTCTCACATTTTCGCTCACACTTTACCTTATTTCTGGGTCTTACCTTACTTCACTCTCAGGCAGGAAAACTGTCAGATTCATGAGAAACTAGTGAATTCGTAAACAAAGATCAGAGCACGTAAGAGGATAATCTTTGACACGCTCTGGAAATTCTGTGTCTCTCGTTTATTGCCTCTGTCGGGGAGAATAATGCAGAGAGCTGGAAGAGTGGGAGAACAAGGAATATCTCTTTGTGAACTGTGTCTTACTCTAGACTACAAAACTTATAATTCCATGATTCAAGTATAGTCGGCGAGCAAAGTATGTGTAATAATTCACTTTTTTTTTTTCTTTTTTTGGCTTCGCAGCTGTTATACAAACGTCCTTCATTTTCCCCCTTGACCCCCCAAAAGGAGGATGTTGGGCTGTAGGAGAAACTTAACTTCTGCCTGCAGTTCACTGGGTTCGCATTTAAATTTGTCTAGGGCTGCAGCTACTACTAATACTACCACTACTACACTTACTACTACCACTGCTGCTACTACTACTATTACTACTACTACTACTACTACTACTACTAATAATAATAATAATAATAATAATAATAATAATAATACCTCACAATTTCCTCTCCGGGTTAATATTTCATCAGCTGAGAGGGGCTTGGCATATTTCTCTGACCACTGATGATCTTCTCTAATATTATGCATTATAGATGAATGGTAAGCTGTGGAAAAGTAGGCGAACTTCTATCCTGTACTGATACCAATACAGAGAACGGCAGTCAAATAAATAAACACGGTGTGATTTTGGGTACCTTCCTTCTAAGTAACTCTTTTGTGTTTGTGTTAGCCCCTTGGCCACAAAATACTGTCCGCACATGTTGGGTTAAGCCTTGATATTCATTCCTTCAACCGAAATTCGCTTCTTCAGTTGATTCTTCTCCTGCCCTCCTCCTTCCCTCGTCCTTGCTGGGAAGCCTCATAGAATTTTGGTATTTTCCTTCTTTGTCACACAGGCAGATCATGTGAAGCAGACACAGGCAGCTAGTTGATTCATTGAGCAGCTAGACAGCCATGCAAACACTAGATAAAGCAGAAAAATGGCCAGGGAATCGATCAGTGAGGAATATTCTGTGCAGTTAAGGACCTTGATATCGATCCAATTTTTGGTAGAATAATCATGAAACACTTACATGAAATTCTGGGACGTTTGCTGGGTATGAGATTACACCGTACAAAATTATCTGAAAAGTATGTTGCGCTCGGAATGTCGCCTCACTAGACGTCAAAAGTTATCGTTCGCTATCTGGCTTCTTGTCGTTATGGAGTGGATCAGTATGTATGTCTTCATCTGAATATGTCTAATTTGGTATTCTGTAGTCCAGGTAGAAGCACTGCCAATCACTGAGGGACACAACATTAGTAGATTGATATAAGGGTAGATATATCGCCTCGGTGTAGTTCAGGGATATAGACACACAGGCTGGCACTCGACTCCTTTCGGTAGATGCAGCTTAGTATTAGGTCAGTATAAGTATTAGCTCAGTATTTGTTGAGTATTAAGTTAGTATTAGTATTAGGTCAGCGTTGGCTTTTGGTTGGAAATAGGTCAGTATTAATATTATTTAGATCAGCATTAAGAGTGTATTTGTAAGTCAGTTTAAGTCAGTATTAATATTAGGTCAGTAAAGTGTTGTTATTATTATTAGATCAGCATTAGGTTAGTTTTAATCTACGTCAGTGCGTTTCAAAACAATGTCTTATCGAATTCCACGCAATCATGACTTACTAACTTTGTTTTGGGAGTGGCTTAGTTTCCTCAGATGAAAACAAATGGGCTATACCACAAGAGCTCCCTAACACCTTTTCCTTGGCGATTTATTTTTGGTGTTGGTAGGTTAATATCCTTTTGTGCGTTATTTATGCAGATAATGTCGACGTTCGAAGGATTAATGTGGCCGAGAATAAGACAGTAAGGTGTAATCAATAAAATAAATTGCCTAAGAAAAGATGCTAGGAAGCGTACTTAGCCGACAAGAAATAATGGGTTCTGACACTCGGCGACGTCCCCACTCCTTCATATTGTTTTCGTCCCTTCCTTCTCCCTCAGGTCCTTCTCCACGGCGTCCATTTGCAGGATGTGAGTCAGTTTGCTTCTCTATGTGACGTAATATTTCCTGTTGTCCCGGTCGCACCACGCACCCCAACACCAGTCCACACACACTCTATCTTTCTATCTAACTATCCATCTATCTATCTATCTATCTGTATGTCTGTCTATCTATCTGTCTATAGTCTTAATCCCATTAGGGGTGATCACAAACCAATCGCCCCCATGTCGCACTGATCCCTGCCATTTCTCTACACTCCCCCCACCTTACATCACCCTCTCTCATATACCTCTCTACTCCATCCCTCCATCTCATCCTCGGTCTCCCCTCCCTCTCCTCCCCCCCTTCCATCTCACTCACATACACTCTCCTTCCACTATTTTGGATCGTGTTCTAGGGGGAGATTTCGACTCACCAGACAACTGATTATTTTTATGTGTCACTTTTGTTGATACTCATTAACAGACTCACTCACTGCATCCCCCACACACTCATCTACTTCTACAAGTTATTTTCTGAGGATATGATTAAGTATATGATTTTAATGTACTATCCCTACACTCCTTTTACCCTAACTTGGCCTAAAATTGCATCTCTCCGTCTCGAATCCTTAGTTGTAATAGTAGATTAACACTAGATTATGATTCTAGTCACGAATAAGTGCTATGGGAAGGATGTGGACCCGTAGCGTTGTCTTCTCCTGTCACTCATTTACACGATATTAGCTGCAAAAGGACGATAATCTGGGCCAACTTAAGGTGAAGAGGGTATAGCAGATGATCGCTGACAGTCCCTCCCACCATTGTGTCTTGCTTTCCTCTCACTTCTCCCCAATCGTCAATGTCCTCCCTTTTCATACCTTATTTATATATCTCTTTATTTATTTATTGTTGTAATTTTGCTACAGTTCATACCACTATCAGGTAAAAATATTCCAAGTAACACCTTCCATCGCCACGGCCGGCAAGAATGAGTGGGAAAAAAATACGAGTATGATTCAGACGACGGCTAATCTCAAAAGTTCGCCCAGATGTACAGTTATTACGGACCTGGATTTTATTACAGAAGATGAAACAGAGGAAGGATGAATAAACTAACTGAAAAAAACAATCCGTATACCAGATTACATGAGTTCTCCGTTCATAAAATACCTGTAATAATTGAACTTGAATTGCTTTAGGTTGTAGCTTAAAGGAAAGTAATCTGCGAAAGAGTGTTCCATGGAGTAGGAATTCATAGGACATAATTAATCTGTTGTGGTTCGTATTCTAAGGGATGATTGAGTCCTTAGCAGAAACTGGTGGTTCCTTGAAGGCCATGAAACAGTCGGTAGTTGTAAATCCAAGCCTCGTCTTTTTTCCCTATCACAAACGCAGTCAGGAGGGAAACTTAAACCAGTGAGTTAATAGGAGAAAAAAGTACTAATATACTGATTATAAAGGTGAGTATGTTAAAAGAGGTGAATAAATTGCAAGGAAGGAGGGAGAGACAG